>NW_015506250.1:233104-276336 GCF_001515645.1 Sinocyclocheilus grahami | reverse complement strand
ATGCGTGTGTAAAGTAAGACAAAACTGTTTATATAAATGTATATATATATATATATATATATATATATATATATATATATAAGTTTTGTGGGGACAGTGAACTTTGACATTGAATGAGTGCAAGTTGTACATATATTGTACATAGTACCTTTTTTTTTATTAGTATGTTTAGTACTTTTTCGTTAGTGTTTAAATCATGGATTTCTGTTTTTTGAATTTATAAATGTACTATGCATAGGCATGTGTATATAGTGTGGAGCGCAAACATTGTACTTTTATTTTATTTATTTATTTTTTTGTAAATGCCAAATTTATCAAATTGGCAAGTAGTTATGAATGAATACCAGAACCTATTGAATGCAAATCTAGACTTCTGTGTGAAACAAATGAAGCTCCAGTCTGAATCTCAGATGAGCCTCTAAAACCCAAATGACCAGTCAGGATTAGATTGAATAAATGGCCGTGGATGAGCATAAGACCCTGGCCAAGATTTGTATTTGTACAGAAGGTTCCCAACTTCAATGTTGAAACTGTATTTCCCAGCTTGCCAAGTTCGGCCCTTGATATCCAGCGCAAAACATTAATTCCAGCCTGATGAAAGATTAAGTCAAATCCTTTTTATTGCTAGTTGGCATTTTAAATTTAATTCAGTTTATTTTAAATCAACCTGGTATTATACAAACTATACAAATCTGGTTTTGCGCAATTAATCTCTGAGCACATTGCAATCGAATGATCTAGATTAGTCTGATTTAAAGATTAGATATTGATTCGATTTCATTCCATGTTTACATAGAAAATATAGATATATGCGTCTTTTCTTATGTATAGTTTGATAATATTTGATACTTGATTTAGTTTGACGCATTTAAGTATCTAGATTGGAGCTTAACAATATCTGTGTTTCCATTTCTAATTTGCACCAAACTTTTGCGTTATTTAATAAATGTCGATAAAAAAAATGCAAAATGACGCGTTTTTATTAACGGATGTTATGCTAAACTAAAACGTCTTTTTTTTTTTTTTCCCCTCTCGCCAGAAGTCATGGCGACGGATGTTGCTAGGTTTACGTATGCCACAGCACTAACAGTTGTTTTTAATCGAAGGGTAAGCCAGGTGACCAGTAAATGTGAAAAAAACACCTCATGCGAGCGTTAAAAAGTATTGCGATTTATATGGGAGTATTTGCAAAATTGGACGTATTTTCAATTCGCAATTTCAATTTGCGCAGTTTGAGGGGTAATGGAAACAGCTTATGAAACGTAATACTAGTATATAGCACTTAAGATTCATAATAATGGACATTGTTTACGTTATTGACCACAAAAAAACATTTATTAGGTTTTTTGGCAGAATTTCTATATCAGTGCATCCCTAGATTGATTGATTGATTTTTTTTTATTTTTTTTTTTAATGTAAATTGCACATTCTTTTAGAGTCAAGTCAATGAGAAGAGCTAATTCTCTTTAATGTAATAAGTTTGCTCCCTTTCAGTGACTTCGTGTTATGTGACATCTGAGTGTTGGCATAGCCGAGGATTTAATGAGGAAAACGAGGCTGTTATTTGATTACTTTATTCCTGCATGGCCATTTAGACCTTCAGGCTATTTAAGAGTACCATTACCGCAGACTTAAACAGAAGATTTACATAGTCTTGCAGTAAAGGTTTCAAGGACATGTTTCTCTTTTTTTTGTGCCAACCTGTAACTTCAGTTCTGGAAGAAAATAAAATGGAGGGAAAATATGGCATTTGGCTTTTCTTTCTTTCTTTTTTTTTTTTTTTACACAAAATGATGTTTAACATATAATTTGAATAGGCATTCACATCATAAATCATCTATGTAACAAGTTTAAAATAAGTTTTACACTGTTTGCAGTATTTACATGTGTGGTTATATTTACGATTATACCTTGTACTATAGCTATTTCAAATTTTTTTTTAAAATGTAGCTAGCTTTACTGTAGTTTAACAAATTCAATCTTGTTAATTGGCTTGTCATTTGGTAAACTGAGTATGTTCCTCAACACTCGAGTTTGCATAGAAATGTATATTTATGTTCATAGAGAAGCTTTCTATACATATCATTCAACTGTATTAAAAGCCAAAGAACCACATTTTGAACAATAAAACATCTATTATGCCTTTGTACCAAAGTACAAAATATTAGGCCAGAAAGTCTTGTCACATTTATGGCCTAACAATCCCATTGCCATAATTTTATGGTCTTGTTCATAATAAACTCATGTGCATACTTCAGATATGCTTAATGAATGGAAACCGAAATAACCATGCTGTACTGTTTTATCGAGTTAGATTCTTTTGTTACAAATGTCAACTTGGCTGCACACCAGTTTAATAGTTCCTTTGCATAAACTTTGTACAAAGAACTAAAGCCTCGCATTCCTTCAGTCGATCCGAAGTATTACTGTCAGTGAAAATAAACCGTTTGGAGAAATGGATGGTCTTTGCTTCAAGTGTTTTGTGTTTGTGTCTACAGGACTCCAGAACAATGTCCCAGTGTGGTTTCTCTGCTGTCTGAGAGCTACAATCCTCACGTCCGCTGCGGCGCTGCAATGGCTCTGGGCATCTGTTGTGCTGGCACTGGGAACAAGGTGAATTGTGATGAATACTGTATCTGTACTCAGTACTCTTAGTTGGTGTCATTGAATTAGCTTAATACATTTAATCATTTCAGTATGTTAATGTTAATACAGAACAATTTCAGTACTAACACTTATTTTACTAGGTAAATATTAATTCAGATATGAAAATAAATGTAAACAATGGAATGAACAGTAGATGGCGTTAACTTTTAAACAGCTTCATCTAGGTTAATAATCAGTTCAATTGTATACCTGCTGTGTATAGACGTTTCGGTAACACTTTAAAATAAGGTTCTATATTTAACGCATTAACTAGTATTAGCTAACTATGACAAATACAGTTGTTATAGTGTATTAATCTTTGCAGCTGTTCATTGTTAGTCCATGTTAGCTCAGGTTCTTTTAATAGTATTAATAGATACGACTTGATTTTAATAATGTTTTATTAAATGTTGGAATCAACATTAACTAAGATTATTAAGTGCTTTAGAAGTATTTTTCATTGTTAGTTTACGTTAACTAATGTGGTTAACTAATATCAACAAAAGGAACCTTAATTGTAAAGTGTTACCAATATTAGTTCAATAATTTTTTGTTAACTAATAATTGTAATGCTAATTTATGCAACCTAAAATGTTAGAAATTAACATTAAGCTAGATTTGTAAATGCGGTTTAATTTTTAGACGAGTCATTTGTGCACAAATCGGGCATGCAATATAACGATGTCAAGAGTTATTTATTTGTATAACGTTTTTCACATTCTTTTAAAGCAACTTTACATAAACTCCTAATGCTAATGTATAGAATATTGTAATATCATCTTCATGCCTTAGTCGCATTTAGTAGATTAGAGCTGGAAATGTTATAGCTTGTGATATGTATATATTGTACGTACAATATATCTCGCCCTATGTGAGTATAGTGTATGTATGCAGATAAAGTTGGGCATATATAACTTCATGTAAAGAGTTCTGTGATTTAATATAGTAACGTTTTGTTACGAGATTTGTTATATAGTATGTATCGCTTTATAGGAGTATACTGGAACTTCTAATTTATCAACAACATCCGTTTTTGTTCAGTCATTGTTGTTGCATTTGTGGCCATTTTAGTCACAGTCTGGAGCCCTGATATGACTGTTAAAGTTTAGACGGCTGAAAGATTATTAAACGAGTCTGTAAGACAGCTGAGCAGAATCTGCCAGGGCCCAAGAGAGATGTTTGAACTGTCTTACAACAATCCTGAGTGATGTTATTGGCTCTTCTGCATGCTCAGGTCGGTTCTGCGACTAATTGCATTACCAGTGGAAGAGTCACAGATGGCACATTTACCTCTCAAGTGGAGATGAGATTAAAACTGATGCCTTGGACTATGTTCTAGCCATTATCCACTCAACTCCCTCGTTGGGTGAGCTGGAAAAATGGAATTTGAAGATTGGTCTTGACTATTTAACTTATAATAGCTCTAATCCAAATCCCCCTCAGGTGTCCAAATACAGTCATGGGCGGTTTTGTGGCGAGCCAAGATCTCCCACACTTTCAATTCTGTCAGGCCATTTAAATGGGTCACAAATTCAGCTTTGGGTCTGTAATTTATACACCTGGTCGTTTTACTGCAATATAATTTCTGCTTTTGCTGTCCCGACAATCCTTTTTTGGCTCCATCTGTCAAACAAACTCTGGTTTTATTGTAAATTAATCGTTCCAAACAACTGCTGACTCAATCGCGGAAATATGCATAATGATGGGGGTACTGTATGTGGTGTAATGTTACCTTAGCTCTCAATGAACTGTGAGCCAAATTTGCTGTTTTGGGCTCTGTCTTTAGTGTAGTTGTAATTCAAAATGGTTTGGCTTTTAACTTAAAGATCAAATGTGACACTAAATACCCATCTTAAACCAAACTAAGGGATGGAGAGTTCATGCACTAGGGGTGTAACGGTGCTCGTATTCGTACAGAAAATTTTCGGGGGCGGGTCTCTTAGTTCGGTACTCATGTTTACCGCACAAATACTAGGGCTGGGACAAGAAATCGATGCATCACGAATCGAGAAATGATTCCGCATCGATTCTGAGATTTTCCGAAGACGTCATTCTCTTTTGAATCGATTCTGAGCTTAGTTTTTAACAGCAGATGCTTCCAGTTCCTTACTCACGCACTATTTAAACCTAAAATAATCAATTATAAAGTTCGAAAAGGTTAAAGCGAATTACAAGGATGTTCAGTGGACTGTGTTGACATTAATCTCGCATCATAAAAGCCGATGTGCAAGTACATTTAACCACTTACATTACTCAGCCGAACGCACAAGCACTCTTCTTCGTGAGCATTTGAGTGTCCGGTTAAAAACTAGCTTAGAGCGGCATCTGTTGTTAAAAACTAAGCTCAAAATCGATTCGAGAGAGAATCACGATGCATTCCGAAAATCTCAGAATCGATCCACGAAATGCGATGCATCGATTTATTGTCCCAGCCCTAACAAATACAGCATTGTTTTAATCACTGCACGAGTGGAACTTCATTGGGAACTTGCAGTTTTATATATTGTTAATTTTGATAAGAAACAAAGTCTCGTCTTTTAAATGAAAAAAAAAAAAAAAAAATTCTGGAAATTCAGACAATAAATGCCGTTTTGGCACACTTTGTGGCGCGACAGATTGCTGTATAAACACCTCAGATCAAACGGCAGCACAGAGCGCGAGTGAGAGCAATCATCCCTTACTCTTTACCACTAGTTTTACCGTGAAATAAACATAAATGAACATCTCATGCCTCACGTAATCGGTATCAGTATTTCAACCACGAAAAGATTTCAATAAAACAACTTCTAAATAAAATGTCACGTAGCATTTCATTTACCTCTGGCAAGCCATCAATGTCCACAGCTTGTTAGTTCACTAAAGAAATGGAGTCTAGAGAAGAGCATTTTGCGAAATATTGGACTACTGTATATACTCATTATATTTTTTATTTTATATATATATATCTTAAGAGCATAAGCCGAGGTACATTTTTGTCCCTAGGAAAATTATTATAATTGAATTTATTTAAAGAAAGAGAAATTTGTTCCGTAAACCACTGTTTAATAAAAAAAAAGCTATTTTATGTTTAGTCTTTTCCCCCTGCTGTACCGAAAATCATACCGAACCGTGACATCGAAACCGTCATGTTTGTGTACCGTTACACCCCTATCATGCAGTCTTTCTTTCTCTGTGGCTGGCGAATCATAAGTAGACAAATTAACATGGCTACTTCCCTTCTGTATTTTCAGGTCTGCCATATTACTGTGCCTCAAAGTCAAAGATGATTAGATACTTGGGAATCTGATGAATTTGTGGTTTAGGCTAAACCATTCAGCATGCTGCGTCAGGATATGCTTCTGTTTTTCCATAATCATAATTCATATGCTTCCGTTGATGATTTCCTTCAACAGGAAGCAATCAATCTCCTGGAGCCCATGACCAATGACCCGGTGAATTACGTCAGACAGGGTGCGCTGATCGCCTCGGCTTTGATCATGATCCAGCAGACGGAGGTCACCTGTCCAAAGGTAAGGGGAATGTGTGGTTCGGGTTAATTATTTGGCTCTTGGGATTTGTAAGTGTTTTCAGTCCTTGCCTGACTGCAATATGTGGCACAAAGCTACAAAATCACAGGAAATGTTTAATATACATTCATGTGGATCGCATGCTGCACCAATGAGGTTCCAGATTAATGGATGTACATTACCTAGAGGAAGTTTTTGTGGGCTTGAGAGACTACACAGACTGAAAATGAACAATAGTCTGTAATTTTACTGTTTATTATAGATTCTAGCATGCACCTAAAGTCATAAATACTCACCTCTTATAATATCAGACATTGTCGAATCATTTCTACAATGTGGTTGTGTAGTCACGGTACATTTGGTTGTTTCTTGGGGTGATTTCCCTTCGGTTTTACCACATGATTATTACTGGGCTGCGAATTTTACGTCCACATGAAAGTAAAATTGATTTGAAATCCCTGTTTTATGGTGTAATAAAAGGCAGGAGTTGTAATGGCAATCGTTTCTTAAATATCCCTTCTGGGCAGACTTTAATTCATGCTAGCAGCATGTTTTATGAGACTGGCCTTAAAATTTGGGGAGAGAAAGCAGAGTATGATTCTCATAAATGCCTTAGAACAGACTTCATTTAACTGTGTGTTTACCACTGAACCAAAATCTAAATGTTTCTTTAAAGGGGTCATATGATGCGTTTTCAAGTTTTCCTTTCTCTTTGGAGTGTTACAAGCTGTTCGTGAATAGATAAGATCCCTAAAGTTACAAAGACTAAAGTCTCAAAACCAAAGAGATATTCTTTATCAAAGTTAAGACTCTTCCACACCTACCTAAAACGGCTTGTTCTAACACGCCCCCACATATCTACCTCACTATGTGGGAAGATTTGCATAACGCCGCCCAAATGTTCACGCAAAGAAAGGAGTAACTTTATTGTTGCTGCCACCACCGCCATGTTGTGAAGACGCTGTTTTTTTTTGTGAAAGCGAAACTACTTTGTTTGGTCTTCCAAAAGAGTACACGACTAGAAATCAGTGGTTAAGTTGTATTTACAACACTGTTCCAGAACACTTCAACCCATGACAAGAACAGCATGTATAGTTATCTTCATTGAAGTGAATTAGGTTTAAATCGCCGTCATGCATGAATGAATGATATTTTTGCAATTTTACACATAATAATCCACGATGATCACATTACACCAAACTGAAATTGCACGTCAAAATAACACATTGTCAATATTTTTTGAGACCCCCCAAAATTTCATAAATCACGTTTTCAGGGGAGCCCATGTCTTATTGAGGGGAGCCGAGCTCCCCCTAGCTCCCCCATAGTTCGAACCCTGGATAGGAGACAGTGATGCTTTTTTATTTGTCTTCGTGGAGCAACGAAATTGTAGGTAAAGTGTACGTTTTTTTATATTAACCTTGTGTTTGTTGTACTCTTGTATAAAAACAATATCTACTGTTGGTATATAATGTCAACAAGACTGCAGTCAGCTGCTGCACTCGGCCGCTGTTACTCAGACCAGCTTAGGCTGGCCGCACACTAGACGATTTTCTATCTATCTATCTATCTATCTATCTATCTATCTATCTATCTATCTAGCTATCTAAGGTGTGTAATAATCATGACAGAATTATTTTTTTTAATTGGAAATGTATAAATATGTAGACTTTAAAAATATCATATAATATAAAAAATTAGTTTCATATGGTAACATCTAAATTGGTGTTGTTCAAATGTATTTGCCTATTAATTTGGCGAATGAATCTGATCTAGTCTCATCAATTAAATGTGATATCTGGGATCTGTTGCATTAACAGCTTAGACTAGTATTACAAGTTAACATGATGTGTTAAGTTGGACACACCAGCATGATCTCATATGGAGCTCTAGTGTTTAGACATTTGCTGTTGACCAGGAATTTCTAGACAAGCACCATAACCAACAAGTTACCAAAAAATATGTCCATGCTTCACTTTAACTGCACCTTATCACTGGAAAAGATTACGTAATTGTAGTACAGCATATAGTTGAGGCGATCAATTGTTTTCGATAAAGGTCTTTCGCCTCTTCTACATTAGATGAAATAGTCCTCTTTCAAAACCACTCACTCTGGCTGTAATTCAGTAATAGGTCTACAGTTATTGTAGTTACTTTGCTGCAGTTTGCCTGTTATCTCTTATGGCTCTCCTATTAATATAACTCTCCTATTGTCTGTAACTATTGAGTCCAAAAAAAAAAAAAAAAAAATTCTGGAAATTCAGACAATAAATGCCGTTTTGGCACACTTTGTGGCGCGACAGATTGCTGTATAAACACCTCAGATCAAACGGCAGCACAGAGCGCGAGTGAGAGCAATCATCCCTTACTCTTTACCACTAGTTTTACCGTGAAATAAACATAAATGAACATCTCATGCCTCACGTAATCGGTATCAGTATTTCAACCACGAAAAGATTTCAATAAAACAACTTCTAAATAAAATGTCACGTAGCATTTCATTTACCTCTGGCAAGCCATCAATGTCCACAGCTTGTTAGTTCACTAAAGAAATGGAGTCTAGAGAAGAGCATTTTGCGAAATATTGGACTACTGTATATACTCATTATATTTTTTATTTTATATATATATATCTTAAGAGCATAAGCCGAGGTACATTTTTGTCCCTAGGAAAATTATTATAATTGAATTTATTTAAAGAAAGAGAAATTTGTTCCGTAAACCACTGTTTAATAAAAAAAAAGCTATTTTATGTTTAGTCTTTTCCCCCTGCTGTACCGAAAATCATACCGAACCGTGACATCGAAACCGTCATGTTTGTGTACCGTTACACCCCTATCATGCAGTCTTTCTTTCTCTGTGGCTGGCGAATCATAAGTAGACAAATTAACATGGCTACTTCCCTTCTGTATTTTCAGGTCTGCCATATTACTGTGCCTCAAAGTCAAAGATGATTAGATACTTGGGAATCTGATGAATTTGTGGTTTAGGCTAAACCATTCAGCATGCTGCGTCAGGATATGCTTCTGTTTTTCCATAATCATAATTCATATGCTTCCGTTGATGATTTCCTTCAACAGGAAGCAATCAATCTCCTGGAGCCCATGACCAATGACCCGGTGAATTACGTCAGACAGGGTGCGCTGATCGCCTCGGCTTTGATCATGATCCAGCAGACGGAGGTCACCTGTCCAAAGGTAAGGGGAATGTGTGGTTCGGGTTAATTATTTGGCTCTTGGGATTTGTAAGTGTTTTCAGTCCTTGCCTGACTGCAATATGTGGCACAAAGCTACAAAATCACAGGAAATGTTTAATATACATTCATGTGGATCGCATGCTGCACCAATGAGGTTCCAGATTAATGGATGTACATTACCTAGAGGAAGTTTTTGTGGGCTTGAGAGACTACACAGACTGAAAATGAACAATAGTCTGTAATTTTACTGTTTATTATAGATTCTAGCATGCACCTAAAGTCATAAATACTCACCTCTTATAATATCAGACATTGTCGAATCATTTCTACAATGTGGTTGTGTAGTCACGGTACATTTGGTTGTTTCTTGGGGTGATTTCCCTTCGGTTTTACCACATGATTATTACTGGGCTGCGAATTTTACGTCCACATGAAAGTAAAATTGATTTGAAATCCCTGTTTTATGGTGTAATAAAAGGCAGGAGTTGTAATGGCAATCGTTTCTTAAATATCCCTTCTGGGCAGACTTTAATTCATGCTAGCAGCATGTTTTATGAGACTGGCCTTAAAATTTGGGGAGAGAAAGCAGAGTATGATTCTCATAAATGCCTTAGAACAGACTTCATTTAACTGTGTGTTTACCACTGAACCAAAATCTAAATGTTTCTTTAAAGGGGTCATATGAAAGTTGCAAAGACTAAAGTCTCAAAACCAAAGAGATATTCTTTATCAAAGTTAAGACTCTTCCACACCTACCTAAAACGGCTTGTTCTAACACGCCCCCACATATCTACCTCACTATGTGGGAAGATTTGCATAACGCCGCCCAAATGTTCACGCAAAGAAAGGAGTAACTTTATTGTTGCTGCCACCACCGCCATGTTGTGAAGACGCTGTTTTTTTTTGTGAAAGCGAAACTACTTTGTTTGGTCTTCCAAAAGAGTACACGACTAGAAATCAGTGGTTAAGTTGTATTTACAACACTGTTCCAGAACACTTCAACCCAAATATTCAGATGTGTGCAGCACATTTTATGGAGGACTGTTTCCTGATCCTGGGAGAGTAGACTACAATGCCGGCAGTTCTGACTCACAGTCTGTAAGTACGTTTTCATATTTAAAGGATTTGCCACTGATGATTCAAACGCGAGTTTTGGGCAGTGTAGAGTAGGGCTTGTTGTTTGTCATTTCTCCGATCACAAATGCAGACGTGGTTTTATGTTAACGCAGCGCGAATGCAACGCGTAATAAGGCAGCATAAGCCATTATAATCCGTAACTATGTCCCCACTTGATGCAACAAATGCCTCGTTTGTAATGGGTTTTAATGTTTTTGTCTCGTCGCTCCGGCCGGACAGGGCATCACAGCATGGTGAGGGGCGTAACGTTTCCGTCACACGCTTGAGGTATTCGGACAATCACAACGCTCTGAATAGCTGGCCAATCACAGCACACCTCGCTTTTCAGACCGATGAGCTTTGTAAAAATCGACGCGTTTCAGAAAGGCGGTGCATAGAGGAGAAACAATGTACAGTATGTGGAAAATAATGTGTTTTTTGAACATTAAACGGCATAAACACATTTCATTACACCAAATACACAACATAATGTTCTTATTAGCAACATCATATGACCCCTTTAAGATTTTGGAAAGCGAATTAAGTCATTTCACACATGAATCTGTATTTACCTTGTCAAATCCCTGAGAAACCATCTTTTAAATTATGGCATAAGACCAGAAACATTTAAAATAAGGTACGTTTTGATTTCACGTCTTGTTTCCTGTTCTCGTTCATTGTTTAATTTAAACCCACAATTGTCGTATATCAGAGATCAGCTGTACATTGGCTCTTTCTTTCCATAGGTGAACCAGTTTCGACAGCTCTACTCAAAGGTGATCAGTGACAAGCACGATGATGTGATGGCCAAATTCGGGGCCATCCTGGCTCAGGGCATCCTGGATGCAGGTCAGTATCAGATGTGAATATTTAAGGTTTCTGGACTAGACTTCATTTCATTTATTTATTTGTTTATTTGCATTCTGCCTTACCTTATTCTCATTAATGGAATATAAAGGAAAAATGCTTAGTAGAATTTGTTGAACTATCTTTTTAATATGTGCTTTATCAAACAAAAAGCCATTGTATTACAGTGTTTTTCAGTATGCATTCAAATTAGTGCTGGGCAACGATTAATCACAATTAATCGCATCCAAAATAAAAGTTTGTGTGTACATAATATGTGTGTATTGTGTATGTATATATAAATACACACACATGCATGTATATATTTAAAATATGATGTGTTTATATTAAATATTCATATATATATATATATATATACAGTGGGTACGGAAAGTATTCAGACCCCCTTAAATTTTTCACTCTTTGTTATATTGCAGCCATTTGCTAAAATCATTTAAGTTAATTTTTTTTCCTCAATGTACACACAGCACCCCATATTGACAGAAAAACACAGAATTGTTGACATTTTTGCAGATTTATTAAAAAAGAAAAACTGAAATATCACATGGTCTTAAGTATTCAGACCCTTTGCTGTGACACTTCTTCATTTCTTCTGATCATTCTTGAGATGGTTCTACACCTTCATTTGAGTCCAGCTGTGTTTGATTGTACTGATTGGACTTGATTAGGAAAGCCACACACCTGTCTATATAAGACCTTACTGCTCACAGTGCATGTCAGAGCAAATGAGAATTATGAGGTCAAAGGAACTGCCTGAAGAGCTCAGAGACAGAATTGTGGCAAGGCACAGATCTGGCCAAGGTTACAAAAAATTTCTGCTGCACTTAAGGTTCCCAAGAGCACAGTGGCCTCCATTCCTTAAATGGAAGACGTTTGGGATGACCAGAACCCTTCCTAGAGCTGGCCGTCCGGCCAAACTGAGCTATCGGGGGCGAAGAGCCTTGGTGAGAGAGGTAAAGAAGAACCCAAAGATCACTGTGGCTGAGCTCCAGAGATGCAGTCGGGAGGTGGGAGAAAGTTGTAGAAAGTCAACCATCACTGCAGCCCTCCACCAGTCGGGGCTTTATGGCAGAGTGGCCCGACGGAAGTCTCTCCTCAGTGCAAGACACATGAAAGCCTGCATGGAGTTTGCTAAAAAACACCTGAATAAGATTCTCTGGTCTGATGAGACCAAGATAGAACTTTTTGGCCTTAATTCTAAGCGGTATGTGTGGAGAAAACCAGGCACTGCTCATCACCTGTCCAATACAGTCCCAACAGTGAAGCATGGTGGTGGTAGCATCATGCTGTGGGGGTGTTTTTCAGCTGCAGGGACAGGACGAGTGGTTGCAATCGAGGGAAAGATGAATGCGGCCAGGTACAGGGATATCCTGGACGAAAACTTTCTCCAGAGTGCTCAGGACCTCAGACTGGGCCGAAGGTTTACCTTCCAACAAGACAATGACCCTAAGCCCACAGCTAAAATAACGAAGGAGTGGCTTCACAACAACTCTGTGACTGTTCTTGAATGGCCCAGCCAGAGCCCTGACTTAAACCCAATTGAGCATCTCTGGAGAGACCTAAAAATGGCTGTCCACCAACGTTTACCTTCCAACCTGACAGAACCGGAGAGGATCTGCAAGGAGGAATGGTAGAGGATCCCCAAATCCAGGTGTGAAAAACTTGTTGCATCTTTCCCAAAAAGACTCATGGCTGTATTAGATCAAAAGGGTGCTTCTACTAAATACTGAGCAAAGGGTCTGAATACTTAGGACCATGTGATATTTCAGTTTTTCTTTTTTAATAAATCTGCAAAAATGTCAACAATTCTGTGTTTTTCTGTCATTATGGGGTGCTGTGTGTACATTAATGAGGAAAAAAATTAACTTAAATGATTTTAGCAAATGGCTGCAATATAACAAAGAGTGAAAAATTTAAGGGGCTCTGAATACTTTCCGTACCCACTGTATATGACATATACATGTAAATATTTTCAAAATATATACTGTATGTGTGTGTCTTTATATATACATAAATATACTCAGTACACACACATATATATTATATAAACAAAAACTTTTATTTTGGATGCGATTAATTGTGATTGTGATTGATCATGATAATTGCCACAATTGTAAAATATTAAATAAATACAAAATGCTAAATAAAAAGTCACAACACAAAAAAGAGAGAACTTTAAATAATTCCGTATTTAATATAATCTCGTTTCTTTTATTCCTTTTGGTTTTGGGTTCAAGTTAACAGTTTGCGGTCTCTTAAGTCAGCTCTAAAATATTTGGGAATATATAGATATTGCCAATCTTTCTGGGTTAATGTGCTTTATAGAGTCTTATCTCAAATAACTGAATGGTTGGGTGTTCTGTGCTAAATGTGAAGGTGAAAACAAACCTTTTGTATGCATGTCAGGGCAGGTAAGTCCGTTTAAGGCTTTGTGATAAAATGCTGATAGGATCGGGACAAGAATGTGGCATGCCAAACAAGATAGCACCAGATCTTCATGCCACTACAAGCAAATATCATTCACTCAGTCCCAGGGGTGCTTGCCTATTAATATTGAAATAATGCATCGACCTTCAAGATGCTCTTGCCCCCAGCTTCCCAAATATCAGCTTGTGTACAAACCCAGTACAAGTTATCACAGAGTCGGGAGAGTATTTCACATGGAGTGTTGTTTTTGCCCACAGTAATTGAATTTAGGACATGCTGGGACGGTGTTGCATCCTAATTATTTGTCTTACAGTTGGGCGACAGTTCTTAATATGGGGGATTTCAAGGTTTCAGTGAGGGGTCCATGCCTGAACACTTAATTGAAATACATAAGGCATACCACCACATGCTGACTGAACTTTGCTGCAACTTATTAAATAGCTGCTTTACAAAAACTTTCTTACACCGTGGCTCCAAAACCTAAGCTGCCTTCCAGTCTACAGCATACAATGTCCGCTTAAACAATATACACACATAGGCAGCAACTCCATGTGCTACACAAGTAGTGCACATCACGGAAAGCACACAGGAGAATCAACTCTCATTTGATTTAAGTATACTTTGACATCAGCATGTTGCTAAGCTAATATTGCAGTATTTCAGGAAGCATGAAAATACACAGCGTACTCAAATGTTCAAGTTTGACATTAGCATGTTATTAATGTACGACATTACAATTATCCAGTAAGCAAAAAAAAAAAAAAAGACCCAAAAAGGGTTAAACGAACATCACGATAATTCAATAGGCATAAAAATACACATTACTCAAATTTTGGATTTTGATATCTGCACTTTAGTAAGCTAACATCGTAACAGTCCAGTAAGCATAACATAGCACAAACAAATATTTGAGATTGATGTTAGCATATGGCTAAGCTAACGACAGTACTTTGATGGTACTTTCAAAGATTGAGTAATTAACTTTTTTTATTGGTAGTTTTTGGTATTGTATGAGTGATTCATGTTTAATTTTCTCCCTGCTTGTTCCACAACATCAGAAGGATTTCAGTGCATCCCAGTGTATTGTGGGATTGTTGCTTTAAAATGTATCCTAACATAGGTATTGTTTAACAAGTATGCTGCTTAGTTTATGGAAGAGCCTTTGTGTCAAGGACATGCCTATGATGCCTTAAAATGCTGCCTATGTAGGCACCTCACTAGGTTTTATAAGAAAATGTACTAGTGATACCTAGGGACCACTGAAAGCTCTTGAAATTATGCATGAATAACATTTTGAAATATGTCTTTTTTTTTTTCTTTTCTCACTTGATTCATGGCCTGGTTTGGTAGAGAGTTTGAACTCTTGGTTTATTGGTTGTCACATATGACACAGCATGATTTAAGTCACTGCAGTCAAAACAAACAATACAGGCCATAATTTCCCTATGCAGTTGCAGTAGATGCCAACAGATGCCAACAAACTGGCAGTCTGATCATTTAACGGGCTGTGACAGAAGTATGCTATTGTCTCCAATGCCTTTCATTCTGAGCCAGATTGATCCTCTAAACTTATGATACCAAACCTCTCTCCATTCATCTTCTTTAAAAGTGCATTGTTATGGACATATCCACATCTCTTTCCGGCCAGGCACTCATCCCTCACTCCTGTTATTGTCTGCTCATCAGGCAGTTTGAGGGTGGAGGAGTCTTTGGCCTTGACCTTCACAACATCTATTAATATCCCAATCCTGTATCAGCTCCATGGGCCATGCACCTCGACAGGAAAGGACATTTGAATGCTGCATTTGTTCATCAAGATATTACCAGTGCACACCTACACCATCCTCCTTTCAGCATTAAATTTGTGTGGCCTTTGCAATGCTGAAAAATGTACCTGTAATATTAACAAATCAAAGCCAGAATCCAAGACAAACCTTTAAATATAAGCATAAAGTCTGGTCCACAACATAATTTATTCTGGCAAAAAACAACCACTTAAGGTGCTGTCTCATTTACCACTGGGAGGTGAAATATTGCAGGCAAAGTCCAATAATTTAAGTACGTATCTGCACAATTTGGAGTTTTGTGTAAGGGCGAAAGATTTCAGTGCAGATTTAGCAAATTTGCTCCATTGACCAACAGGAAGCCGATTGGTTTAAAAGTGATTTGTGAGTCTGTGCCGATGGCCTTACGCCGGGCATCCCAAATTCAAATCCCGGTGTACCGACAAAACATGCTATCTATCAGATTGTGCTACCAAAAATATATTTGCGTTGTTTTAAGGGTAAGGGTAGGTATGGGTGTGTAGGTTTAGGGTAGGGGTAGTTATTGATATAAAAAAGCCTCAAACCACATGATTAAGATGCTGGTAGCACAATCTGATGGGTAGCATTTTTCGCTATCGATTTATGCTACCTATCTATTTAATGGGAGGTAGCACAATCTGAGCGGGTAGCACAAATCGTCAGAACACCGACTCGAGGACCTTTCCCGATCCCACGGCCCCCCTCTCTCTCCCACTTCACTTCCCGTCTACTCTACACTGTCCTATCGTAATAAAGACGCAATGCCAAAATTAAATCTTAAAAAAAGTGATTTGTGAGTTGAGAGTGTTTGGAGTTCCAGAGGAGCTTGCAAACACCATCTTTCTGATTCTTCTCAGGTGGTCGCAATGTGACGATCTCTCTGCAGTCACGCACAGGCCACACCCACATGCCATCTGTGGTGGGTCTCTTGGTCTTCACTCAGTTTTGGTTCTGGTTCCCGCTCTCTCACTTCCTGTCTCTGGCCTTCACACCCACAGCTATCATCGGCCTAAACGAGGATCTGAAGGTAAGAAGAAACGTCTTCCAGCCTATAAAGCAACACAGTGCAACCTCAACATGGGTGACTTCCCTCGTATATAAGAGAAACAGTAGGATATATTTATCTCCTGCATTGAAGTCACCATGAACTCAATGTAAAATTCTTAATGCCATCTGTGGTGGGTCTCTTGGTCTTCACTCAGTTTTGGTTCTGGTTCCCGCTCTCTCACTTCCTGTCTCTGGCCTTCACACCCACAGCTATCATCGGCCTAAACGAGGATCTGAAGGTAAGAAGAAACGTCTTCCAGCCTATAAAGCAACACAGTGCAACCTCAACATGGGTGACTTCCCTCGTATATAAGAGAAACAGTAGGATATATTTATCTCCTGCATTGAAGTCACCATGAACTCAAAATGTAAAATTCTTTATTTTTTTTAATGGAATACTGTAGTGTTTATTATAAATAATTTATCTGTGCACTTCATAATTTTTTTTAAATTCATGTGCCCTCATAATCGTTAATCAAAAACGTTAACCTCCCCTCCCCCTCAAAACGACTCATCTTCTCTTCCGTTCATGAGCTATGGCACAAGGGCGGAGCTAGTGACTGAGGGGTAAACAACAGGGGGAAAAACTGAAGCTGATGCTTTATAGAAATCAATGCATTGACCAGTGCTGATGCAAGCCATGGGGGAGTACAGTGCCCTTAACATTTAAAGGATATTAGGATATTGCCACAACATTACTCTTAGGACATCTCAAACAATTTTTTCATGAATATGACTTGACCTGATGGAGGACGCGCTCAGTCATTCAGGCAGTCTCTCTCTGCACGCGCGCTGTTAGGTATGTTTTGTGTCGTTGATCGTCCTCATCTTCCTCAATAAATAAAAAATATCTTCATGCTAGGGTGTCGGCGGTGAATCCAGTGGAGAGAAATCCCCCCCACAACTAACTGCAAACTGGCATTCAGATCTGCCTCCATTTTGTTAGCAACGCCCCAACTTCCAACGATCCAATCAATTCCCGAAGGACGAAATCAAGTCCCGCCCTCTCATTTCAGATTCCGTTTCACTCTGATAGACATCACAGTAGAGAAAAAAAAGACAATCGCTACTTCCGTTTCATGCCGACTTTAAGTGTCAAACGTTATTATCCCCATGTATCCAGCATGGAGCCAAACCATTAATCCATGCAAGAAGAACTAGCAGCAGTTGGAGCACGCGCGCTGTTAGGTATGTTTTGTGTCGTTGATCGTCCTCATCTTCCTCAATAAATAAAAAATATCTTCATGCTAGGGTGTCGGCGGTGAATCCAGTGGAGAGAAATCCCCCCCACAACTAACTGCAAACTGGCATTCAGATCTGCCTCCATTTTGTTAGCAACGCCCCAACTTCCAACGATCCAATCAATCCTTCAATCCCGAAGGATGAAATCAAGTCCCGCCCTCTCATTTCAGATTCCGTTTCACTCTGATAGACATCACAGTAGAGAAAAAAAAAAGACAATCGCTACTTCCGTTTCATGCCGATTTTAAGTGTCAAACGTTATTATCCCCATGTATCCAGCATGGAGCCAAATCATTAATCCATGCAAGAAGAACTAGCAGCAGTTGTCTGACTCTTTTAATTTAGGCCTGTTGTGACGGTTTTCATCTGTAAAACCACTCATGCTGCGAATGAGAGATACTCTTCAGAGAGAAGACATTTGCCTAATGGCTCTAAATAAACAGCATTGAGAGCTGCAGTTTAGTGCTCAGAGGTCAGCTGGCATGACTCCAGCCACTTGTTTTTGCATTGTAGGAGACTTTGAATGTGAAAATGTCTGCTTTAGCAGGAACATGAATCTGGATTTTGCATTAAGACATCTAGACAACTAGTTTAAGTATATAGTTGGACTGTCACACCATATAGTAAACTCCCTTCGTCCACATTGTTGCTCCCAGTTACACACTGGTGGCATCATCATCTTGAAAGACACCAGTGAAGAAGAGGAGGAGCTTGTGGAGCCAGTGTGTATCCAGCATGGAGCCAAATCATTAATCCATGCAAGAAGAACTAGCAGCAGTTGGAGCACTGGTAAAGTGGTTTGTTCAGGAGTGTCCAATCGTGTTCCTGGAAGGCCACTGTCCTGTAGTTTAGCTCCAACCCCAATTAAGCACACTTGAATCAGCTATCAAGAGTCTTCAGGATGCCTAGAAACTTCTCTGTAAGATGTTGGCCCTCCAGGAGCAGGTTTGGACACCCCAGGGTTAACGCAAATGTTCACATTGTTAAAACTAGGGAAAGCTGATGCTACCAAAATGGTCCCTTCATTGCTTGAAGCACACGTACTGCATGCTAGAGTAACACATTTTTGTTTTACTCTCTCAAAAACAAAAGCAAAAAAACTTTGTTCAGACCCTAGTGAACTTAGTGGCTGTTGCCTCTATGGGCAGCATCCTAACTGTCATTGAACCTCCTATGTGACTTATTTGGAAGGCTGTACAGGGGCAATAACTTCTGGTGTCATACAAATAACACTTCTCAAACAAACCACATAGGAGACTTGTTTGATATTAACCTATTTCTAAGGGAACAGCTTAAAATAAGACAATTGAAGTCTTTAAATCTACACTTTTCAATTTTGAATAAACTAGTTATTTCCTGTTAACAGATGCCAAAGGTGCAGTATCGATCCAACTGCAAGCCCTCCACCTTTGCTTACCCTCCACCCTTGGAGGTGCCAAAGGAGAAGGAAAAAGAGAAGGTCTGTTTTAACCCTTGTATCATGAACTCTCACCTGGCATGTCAAATCTCAACTTGATACCACAAACCAATGTTCCAATGTTCTAGTCCCAGATTTCATGGCATAACTTGACCCGCTGTTCTTCTGTCAGGTTTCCACCGCCGTTCTGTCCATCACGGCTAAAGCCAAGAAGAAGGAGAAGGAGAAGAAAGATAAGGAAGAGGAAAAGATGGAAGTGGTATGCATGTCCCACAGCACTTCCAGAAACCTTTAGTATGTCATGTACCGCAGAACCCCAGTGATTTGGTCTTTATCTGATGCAGGAAACACAGGCAGAAGCAGAGAAAGAGAAGAAAGATGAGGAGAAGAAGGAGAAAGAGAAAGAGAAAGAAAAAGAAAAGAAAAAAGAGCCAGAGCCAAACTTCCAGATGTTGGAGAACCCAGCACGTGCCATGCCCGCCCAACTCAAGGTCCTCGCCATGCCTGACAGCTGCAGATACCAGCCCTTCAAACCTGTGAGTCTGACTCTTTTAATTTAGGCCTGTTGTGACGGTTTTCATCTGTAAAACCACTCATGCTGCGAATGAGAGATACTCTTCAGAGAGAAGACATTTGCCTAATGGCTCTAAATAAACAGCATTGAGAGCTGCAGTTTAGTGCTCAGAGGTCAGCTGGCATGACTCCAGCCACTTGTTTTTGCATTGTAGGAGACTTTGAATGTGAAAATGTCTGCTTTAGCAGGAACATGATTCTGGATTTTGCATTAAATAAGACATCTAGACAACTAGTTTAAGTATGTAGTTGGACTGTCACACCATATAGTAAACTCCCTTCGTCCACATTGTTGCTCCCAGTTACACACTGGTGGCATCATCATCTTGAAAGACACCAGTGAGGAAGAGGAGGAGCTTGTGGAGCCAGTGTCTGCTCATGGCCCTAAGATCGAGGAGGAAGAACAGGAGCCCGAGGCCCCAGAACCCTTCGAATACATAGAAGAGTGAGATACGCCACCTTACAGGTACTTCCTCTACATGGACATAAAGGGCTTTTTTTTGTACTTTTGTTTTGTATATTGAATTTAAGTTGTTGTTCCCATTTATTTTAGTTTAGACTATTTGTTCATTGTGAAGATGCTAAACTAAGAAACATAAAATTTCATGAAATTCCGAGACAATTTTATGCAAAAGTTTGCGCGCACCTGATAGTTATCGTTTCAATTCATAATCTGCTAGAAGCAGCAACTTCATTTGGATAGAATTTATACCTTATGGGTACAGCAACATTTCAATTTTGAAATAACATTTATTGAATCAACAGAAACGATGCAATGTGAATCATAACAAAAACAGACAAGTGCAGAAGTTTGGGTGCCCCAATGGAATAATCACATCAATATTTAGTTGAGCCACCGTTTGCTGAAATATCAGTGGCTATAAGAAGCATCTACATGCTGTTAAGTCCCTGAATCCTGACTGCAGGTATTTTGACTCTTCTTCCTTGCAAAATGTTTCCAGTTTGATGGCTGTCGAGCATGAACAGCCTGCTTCAAAACAATGCATAGATTATCAGTGATGTTCAAGTCTGGTGACTGGGATGGCCATTCTAGAACATTGCATCTATGTCTGTGCAACTCCTTGGTAGATTTGGAGCAGTGCCTTGGGTCATTGTCCTGCTAAGACAAACAACCCTGGTGTAACATCAACCTCTTGACTGATTCTTGAACATTGTTCTTAAGAATTTGCTGAAACTGGGTGGAATGCATGCAAACCTCCACTCTTTACAAGGTTTCCAGTACCTGTGCCTGTCACACAGCCCCATAGCAGGATGGACCTTCCAACTTATTGAACAGTATTGAACCGCCATGTAAAGTGCTTCTGGTTGTTACCAGATAACTCCGTCTTATTCCAAAATAATTCTGGCTTGTCCTGATGAGCCTTTGCATACATCAAACTGCTCTGCTTGTTGGCAGTACGCAGAAAAGGCTTTTTCCAAATCACCCTTCCATTGTGCTGTTCCTCACGCAAGGTGCGCTGGACTGTACTCTTTGCAGGTGGTTTGTCTGTGACCACCTTTCAGATTTTTTATTTCTCAACCTACCACATCTTTCCTTAACAATGACCGTTTCTGTGGCCTTCCATTTTCTAACTCATATTTCTGACTGTGGAATTGTTTTTGTATCCTCCTAATTCATATTAACAAATTATCGTAGTTCTTTGGTCATTAGGGAGATCTTTTGAGGTCCCCATGTTGCTACTTTCCAGTATAGAATCAAGGAGAAGCACAACTAGCAATTAGCTACCTTAAAAATATTTTTCTATGATGGGTTGCACTTTGAGTTTGCAGTGTTAAGGTTCACTTTGCCAATCAAATCAATATTGTGTTGTAATTAATCAGCAACAAGTGACTACAGGTAATCAACACAATTGAAAGGGTGCCCAAACTTTTGCACAGCCTGTTTTTCACCTTCGACTTTTTCATAAAACTCAATACTGCTACTCTAAGTATTTCTGATGTCTGGAAAACTTTCTCTAGCTTTCTCTAGGAACTTCATGGTATATCACTAAAAATCTTTCTTATAAAGATATTATGCAGCCCCATGGGGTGCCAAAACTTTTACATAAAACTGCAGTGGTTTGTAGTGATCTCGTTACAACTCGGTGAAGCTCATGTGCTCATCTCCACTCTTTTTTTTGCAGGTGGTGTTCCGAATTGTGTTCACAGCGTGCACCGCTACATGTCTACTCAAATGCCCACCCCTTTTCCTTTTTTACGTTGTTTCCTCCACTTGGCCTATCGTGGTCACTTGGGGGATGTTTTACACAATGGTTTTCAGTCATTACAATAAAATATATATGGTGAACATGAGATTGGGTGCTTTTATTGTGGTGGATCTGCTGTATGCTTTATATGTATTTTTGGTATTGCCAATTGTTGCACAAGGTGGGTAGTTGACACGAAATGCTTTTGAGAAGACATGCTATACTATTTTAAACAGCATAACAAATTCATGTATGCAAATTGCAATATATAAAATGAGTGAAGACAAGTGGTTAAAATGTAAAAAGAAATGGCCTTTTATTGAGATTTAACATTTTCCCAAGGTCATCCACTCACTGTAGCAAATATCTTTTAAAATCTCAATTTACACAAAATACAGTTACAAAAGAATAACCAACTGTCTAGAGGAAAGACAGTTCACTCACATCGTTGTTTGAGAAACGGCATCAGTCATAGTGACAGTATTTTCTTGAAAAATACACAAGCCACCTTTTTTCATATACTGTATATCACAAGGTACTTTCTACAGAAACTACCAAGTGACTGTTAATGGTATGTAGTCAGAGGGGTTTTACCAACCTAAACTGACAGGAGGAAGCATTAATCACTTTTCCCCCGACTGTTCACTATATCCCCTAAAAGGAAAATATTTTGTCAAGGTGCTAATTTCCCATGTGTCTTTACAAAGTAGGTGGGATACTTTGACTTCAGGAAAATTGGCACCGTTCCGGAAATAAACTTGTATATCTGAAATTTGTGGTCATGTCTAAGCGTCTCTTTGTCATTTTAGGTAGTCTAGAATCTTGACCTTCAAATACTCTTTTTACAGAGAATTGATTGTAAATTCTGTCGTAACTGCAGAGATCTTCATTAGTTTTTCCAAATACGAAAAAGAAAGCGTTCCATAGTTCTTTTAAGGATCTTGCAATAGACCCGTCATCGTCAGCCTCTCTTAATGGACCGTGCTATTGTAAACTGCATTTAGAAGAGTGGCGGGTCAACGTCATAGCAAAAGCAGATGAAACCACTATATTATTACACTTTTATTATGTCAAGATCTTTCCTTCATTGTCCGTTTATGAATATGTGACCATATAAGGTGATATATCCACTAGGGAAACCGAGACTTGTCTTGATATGACCCTAAAGGGTCAAAGCGAACACTTGGAGAATGGCGCGTCCTGCCCAAGTACGATTGTTGGGGAACAAATACCTCCATCGCTTTTTGCCGTGAAGTCACAGTCTGTTAAAGCCGCACTGATGACAGAACGGATGGCAAGAGCGAACCTCTTTTGTTCGGTCAGTCAGCAGACTGGCCAGAGTGGTGTTGGAGAAACGTTTATGACGGGTGTCCAGGCACTGGAGGTGGTCGAGAGCCTTCTGTTTGTTGTACTTGCTTGGTGCAGTGATGGACACGCTGGCTGGCCATTTGAACTGAGGACAGGGATGACTGTTATGATTCCTCGAGAGTCAGGGAATTAATGGATCTTGGCAAGAATTGCAGAACATCATAAATACAATGCTGTAATGGAACACAAGGGTCGGACCAATTGCTCTTGTAAAAAAAGTGCCAATGTGGAACCAGGTTACAATGACCTGCAGGATTTCTAGCGGCATCAACTGGAACTGCGATCTGTTCGTTTGAAAGGCCCGGCTTTTACAACAATAATGGGAGTTTAGCAGACAATGGGAGATATGCCAAGTTTGAAACTTCTTTAGAAAGTCATTTTTGTCAATTCTGTTGATTCATTTATTCCTATTAATTCCTTATACCTTGACTCTGAGAGCACTCGCAGCTCTTTCATTTCAACCACAATTGAAGTCATTTATTTCAAACCATCCTGATAAGGACTTGTTTGACAGTAAACCGTTTGTTACCATGATTGCATGTCTACAATGCCAACATCCCATGAACTACGCCAAAGGAATTGAGTTTATATAAGAGATGAACCTAGCTGATAAGCTTCTGTTAGCGGATAGTCCCTGGGTGCTCCTCAGTCTGCTCCCTAGTTCAGTATTAAGTTGGGGAGTTTGCCATTTGTAGCCTATTATTGAAAATCGGTGCACATGAAGCTTGGAGAATGCACCATAAAATGTAGTGTGCCACAGTGTATTCTATGACTAAATACCTGCTACATATGTCAGCCTGATAATTGTGTCAGGTAATTAAGCCATTTTTTTATTTTGTTTTAGTGGAGGCCATTGCAGATTCCCACATTTGTTTACAATATCACGTCATAGGGAACTAGGGAGTAGGTTTTTGCTGGGCGACCACCAGGCCTAATCTTTAACATTGCTCTGAATTTGAAGGAAATAATCTCCATGTGTTTCATTGGGTCTCTATGTCCAGTGTTTGGGCTAACCTGTCGGAGTTCTCTGAGCACAGCTGGAAGCCAGATTCACTGTCACGGATTCAGTAGATTTTCCAGCCATTCGCTGGCGAAGCACTGAGGTGCAGTTGATGAGACCCTTGGGACTCTGCTCTTAAAAGTGTCTCCACTGGAGAGAGAAACTACAGGGGCCTCCCTATTCTGGGAAGTGAGAGTAGAGTAATAGAAAAGCCATGCGAGTGAGTTGGCTAAATGGATGGTATAGGGCAACAAACATCCACAATTTTCCAGCCGTTAGGTGGACGATTGTGGTGTGAAAGTATGTTGCTGACAGCTCTCTTTCATTCATCATTACAGTCAAAGGAACAATCCCACAAAGACTGTTTAGATTCTCCACGCCTGCATGCTAGTGATTTTTTGTAAGGGCACTCATGAGTCAATCCTGAATGGTCAACTTCTGGAAAGAAGAGATAAGACTTCGGTTCATTAGGCAAAGAAATGATTAAGCAGAGAGATGGAACAAATGTGGGCCGTGAAAATGGTTGTGGTTGGCTCCTACACTTTCCACTTGATGTTAATGTTAAGTAGGCTATGACAGAGTTTGGCTTCTTGTGTTTCAGAATTGAAGCATTAGCAGTCCCAATCTTATGCCGTAGCTTTTGCTTTTTCACAAGTATGGAAAGGTTTAAAATAACAGTTAACTATCGTGGAACTCTTGAGGACAGCTTGTCAGGATGAGAATTGGAAAGCAACATTAATGGAGCTTGCCGCTTTTGTTTTTGTGCAAATGTATTTTTTTATGGAGGGAAAAGGACTCAAGCAGTGGCTCTTTGTCTCTCTGCGGGAAGCCGACCGCAGAGGAAGGATAGATGCCTGGAAGAAGCTAGGCGCTAGCTTGAATAAAATGCAATGACTTTATAATCTGACCAGTCGCCACATGGAAATGATGACATAGCATTATTTCATATACGCTACTGTCAAGTCATTCACTTTTAAAACCATTCCACATTGCTTGATTTGTTTTATACGCTCACCCTTCCCTGGGCCACAATTAATGTTGGATTTTACGAAGCGCTCAATGCCGTAATTTCTTGAGTGCACCAGTTCAGCGATTTCAGTCAGGTCTCTCTAACATGACCCACACATTTAAGGTCTTCGAGTCTTTACTAATGAGCTGATGAGTTGAATTAGGTGTGTTTGATTAGGTAGACATCTAAAATGTGCAGTGTTGGGGGTTCTCCAGGACCAGGATTGGGAATCACTGGTCTACATAATCTATTGCCGTTTCACAATTCAAAGGCGGCATTCGAAGACCAAATGCATCACAAAGGCTGCTTCAAACGTGGCCTCGAAACGCATCTTGTTTCATGGGCCATTTAGGATATAACAGATGGCTCTTTCACAGCTGGTTTGACTTGAAGGTATTAGGTTTCAACTGAATTGAAAATCGAACGATCTGACCATAATTTTTCACTCATTTGGCAGATATAAGCCAATGAAATGTCAATATGATAATTGATCGACAAACTTTCACTTGCAAGAATTTTAGTGCTTAACACCTTTTTTTTCTACATTACTTCCCAGAAGCACTGATGCTTAGTCACCATTCACTTTGGCTTTAAGCTTAGTAATAACCATAATGCATGGCTTGAGCCTTCTTATTTTACAAGGTTTATAAATAAATCTCCTGAAGCAGTGTGAAGGGTAATGTTCTCAGTTTATAAACGCGCATGATATGAAAAGGTGAGTCAGTGCACAGCTGGCAGGGGCATGAGGTCATCCTGTCACGAGCGACTGAACGTCTGCCGCATTTTAGAGAGACTGTGCCAATGTTTACATAGACTCAGCTCCGCGGCAGAGGCTGATGTTATTACAAACATGGCAACCCCCCTGCATGGGAAACTTCTTCATACAATCTGATAATGTAAGGTAGAAACGAGACCGGATAGACTACTGGTTTAAGCTAGAATTTTGATTTAAACAAATCTTAAGTGGTTTATGTAAAGAACATGAAGTAGTTGGCACCAATAGCCTTTAAGGCAGCACACCGACATATAGGGCCGTAGCACTACGGGCGTCCCTAGTTCAAACCGTGACTCGAGGACCTTTCCCAATCCTGCCCTCTCTCTCCCACTTCGCTTCCTGTCAACTCTGATTTGTCTTATAATAAAAGTGAATGCCAAAAATAAATCTTTAAAAAAAAGTGAAAAATTAATAAAAAAATATATTCATAAAATTATGTAATATACAAATTCTAATTACCTAAATATTACAGTAATTTTATTTCTTTTTGTAATGGTAAAATAACATTCAGACTATCAAATTTTGCTTGTAATTTACATCTCACATCTCACTGACTTTTAAATTAAATGTTCCCTCCTGGTGGAATGACCTGCCCAACTCAATCCGAATCCTTAGCCATCTTCAAGAATTGGCTAAGAACACATCTGTTCCATCTTTATTTGAGCCTCTAACATGCCCTATTCTAATTCTATTCTAAAAAAAAAAAAAACTTGTCCCTTTTAGACTTGCACTCTATTCATTTACTGCTATGTGTGTACACATACAGTATATATTACAGAAAAATATTGATAAGTATGTTGACATTTAGCATTGATTAAATGTTAAGTAATGAATAAGGTGGCATTATAAAAAATTTAGAGAAAACAATTTATAATATATTTCGAGATATTTTCAGTCAGACATTCGCAGTGGATAAAATAATCTTAAAAACTGCATGGATCATACAGAGATGATTACAGAATGAATACAGGGGCAAAAAAGCACAAAAACCCATCCAAACAAGCTTATTACAACATTTGAAGTACCACAAAAACTTCCCAGCCCAAGATGACATATGTACAGAATATACACAATTGACACCCCTTACACTGTGGCTTCACTTGTACACTATTGGGACATATAAAGAAAGTGGGGTGTTCATGCTAAAACGAGTTTTCACAAGATTTTCTCTTTCAAAAAGGAGCAAGTAAATGACGTAATGAAAGTATAGTTTTTAAAATTGATATTATGGAAACTTAAATGGTTTCATCTCCGCTCTACAATCACACCCCAATGCAATTTACTAAAATGTACGATTTAGCCAAAACCCCTCATTTGTAACACACGAGCAGAATTAATTTGTAAAACCAATCGCATTTACGAACACAAATGCATTCGGCACGTTTCATAAATGAAGTCCTGTGGCTTAAATATTACATTACACATATGCGTCTGAAAATCTATATAGATACAGCCAATGGATTCATCAATCCTATATGAAATAGTTTTAGCTACATTTACAATAAAAAAAAAATTGAACAATTCAACTGGTGTCACCCAGATTATTTTGTGGGCGACAACACTGATTTCATTAAAAAAAAGACAATCGTCAACTAAGACAAAACCTAACAATGAAAACATTTAATTTGAATCCGATTTTGGGAAAAAAATCCCAAACTGCAGTTATAAGGAGGTTGTTGTGGTGTGATATACCGTCCAAAATCTGCTCAGTAGCGGTCGAGTTTGTCAGGGTCGTTCGAGGCCATCTGCGAGAAGTCTTGGAAAATGTCCTGGTACGTCTCATCTCCTGCAAAGAGAAAACCGCTTGATTATGGAGGAAGCAGAGTGCGATTTACCTGCATCGAGCACTGAACACACACGACTAATCAAAACTCACACAGACACAGAGAGATGAACTCATACCTGTGCTACTTCAGAGCAGAAACTCAGCAGGAGAACGCAGGAGGAAAGGAGGAAATGCAGAGGTGAAAAGCACATGACACCAAACGATGCATATGAAGTACGTTTATTGACTATTTACATTGATATTTAGCATGTAGTAGCACATTTTGATGAAATACTGTCAATAGCGAACATTTCCGTTTAAAGAAACGTTCTGGGTTCAATACGAGTTACGTGAGAGATACAGATGTTTGGCAGTTGTGGCAAAATTACCACATAAAACAATAATCAGTGCCAACAGTGACAGAGAAACAAAGCAGATAAATGAAGAGAGCTGCTCACAAATATATAACATAGTATAACAACAGTATTTCATGATTTGCAAAACTATAATTCCATCACTTACAACCTTGTAAACACCATGGTTTTTTTTGCATAATAATAAACCTGAGACTCAGCTTTTAGACTGCGCTCAGTAAAGAGATTGCAGTAACCATATGATGCTTAAGTGTTGAATTATAAGGTTTTGATTAAAAGAGCTCATTTAAAATGAGTGAAATTCTAAGAGGGAAACACCTGTCGCCAAACAGGGAGAAAATTAAACTCTTGAACGAAGCTCCATATGTGTCTGTGTGGCCAGCAGTAAAGTCCAGCTCTACTGCGCCCCTCTGTGACCGATGCCAGTCCCACAACTCTAGCTAATGATTAGATTAACTCATTTAGCACATTCATTGATGCTTACGGAGCCCCACACACGGCATGCAGGAAAAAAATTAAAATAGGCTAAATCGTATGCACGATTTAGTTCCCTCTTATTTATAAATTGTGCGTATGATTTACTATTTCATTCCCTCGATTTGGTAAAGTGTGCAAACGATTTATAAACAGAGAACGAATTAGTAAATTGTGCGCACGATTTAGTACATCGAGGGAACGAATTAGTAAATCGCGCTCACGATTTATACATTTTTTTTCTTGCATGTCATGCAAGAATGGCTCCGTAGACGCTAAATTAAATATAATATTTATAGCAACATTCCGACTGTCACGTTTCCCTTGTAATATACATACATAAACTGCAATTACTTAAAATATTTCAGCTATTCCACAAAAAATCTATATAAAATACAATTTTACAGCCAATAACATTTAAATATAGACGCTTATGGAGCCCCGCACACGGCATGCAGGAAAAAAATTTAAATAGGCTAAATCGTGTGCACGATTTACCATTTCGTTCCCTCGATTTGTAAATTGTGCGCCCGATTTACCATTTCGTTCCCTCGATTTGTAAATTGTGCGCCCGATTTACCATTTCGTTCCCTCGATTTGTAAATTGTGCGCCCGATTTACCATTTCGTTCCCTCGATTTGTAAATTGTGCGCCCGATTTACCATTTCGTTCCCTCGATTTGTAAATTGTGCGCCCGATTTACCATTTCGTTCCCTCGATTTGTAAATTGTGCGCACGATTTACTATTTCGTTCCCTCGATTTATAAATTGTGCACGATTTACTATTTCGTTCCCTCGATTTGGTAAAGCGTGCAAACGATTTATAAATTGAGAGAACAAATTAGTAAATTGTGCGCACGATTTAATACATCGAGGGAACGAATTAGTAATCGTGTGGACGTTTTAGTACATCGAGGGAACGAATTAGTAAATCGCGCTCACGATTTATAAATTTTTTTTCTTGCATGTCATGCAAGAAAGGCTCCGTAGACGCTAAATTAAATATAATAGTTATAGCAACATTCCGACTGTCATGTTTCCCTTGTAATATACATACATAAACTGTAATTACTTAAAATATTTCAGCTATTCCACAAAAAAAATCTATATAAAACACAATTTTACAGCCAATTACATTTAAATATAATTAAAAAATATTTCAATATAATTTACATAATTAAAATGTATAATTTTTAACAATTATATAAAATTCTTTAGAGAATTCATATATATATATATATATATATGATTTTACCAATATTACAGAAAAAATATTTATAACATTATATATGTGTATAATTAACGCTAAATGTGAATTTTGTAAATTCTGTAAAATTTCAATTGATCTGCATAAAACAAAAGGCTGCTACATAAAATATTTTTTTTGAAAGTAAAAAAAAAAAAAAAAAGGGCTAAAATAGATTTAACAGATAATTTTTTTTTTTTTACTGTAATCGTTACCAAAACATGCATTCATAACAATTACTGATATATTATCTATGGTAAAATACAGTGTTGCCTAATCCAGAACTAATACTGAATTGTACAGACATAAAAATAGTATTTCTAAACATACTGATTTGATTTAGACTGCTACACTTCCTCAAGTATAATGAAGTGATTAATATCAGGAATGATCATGAATACACTGGCTGGGCCGAGTTTATCATCACACTATTCTTACAGACTGACAGTTTTAAGACAAACATACACAATGCAAATAAGGTGCATGTTTTCACGTCGACTAGTTATTGCACATGTTCCAGCAGTAACGTCCTATTATTGTTAACTTCACATTAAAATACTAAACTAGATGAACCCATCCTGGGGCCCAATGAAGCTCAGCTTCATGTGATATCTGTGTACATTCACTGGTTTTGTGCGTTTGCTTCAGGTTGTGGCGATTTCGCCGTATGTTAGGAGTCTCTGAGCTGTAAGTTTATGAACTCTTCCATACACTTCCGATACTGCATTTCAGTAGGGCTGTTAGAGTTATATTGACCTGACTGACTGTACAGACCTTCTGATTCACGCATCTCCTCGTTCATCTTGGCCAGCCGAAGCCTGTAGACACAAACCAAGACCACATTACACACTTCATGTTTTATGTCTGACACAAATGTCTTGACACAGAAAACAGCAATGGCAACTCACAGCGTGACAATATCAGCGTTTGCTGCCTCGACAGCGATTGAAAGCGGCGTTTGATTCTTGACATCTGCTGCGTTCTGATTGGCTCCCCGTTTTAGAAACAAACACACTTGCCTGCAGCAGAAAAAAAATAAATATATAAACCAGGAATCACAACTAAGAAATGAGCAGCACATTCAAACAAAGGGTCAGAAACAAACCGCAGCAGACATTTATACAAGAACTGCATGCTGAGCAGAACTGACCCGGTGTGGCCCAGGATAGTGGCGTGATGTAAAGGTCCTCTGCCCAGATTGTCCTGCTGATTGACGCTGGCTGAATTCTGGAGCAGGAATTCACAGGCGACCAGAGACCCCTGATACAGACACACACAGGTGATAAACGCATCAGACACTTTCAAGACAGCATTCGTAATCCATAATACTTTTGTAATGTGATGCATTTCATATTTACATTTTTGCATGCACTGATGAATCATACGATAAAACCAGGAGCATTCATTATTTGAAAGTGAAGCACACATTTTAAAAATAAAATAACCTACTGTGTGGAATTAGTTGTTGACAAAACAAAAATGCAAAACAAAGCAGAGAAACAAAACAAAAATAACAAATGAAACAAAGCCAAAGCAAACTAAATAAAATAAAAACAAAACAAAAAGCTAAATACTACACAGAACAAAAGAAAACAAAACCCAAAAAATAAACAAAAAGCAAAACTTTACCAAGAAAACCAAACCAAACCAAAATAAAATAAACAAAACAGCAAAATGCTACACAAAAACACAAAATTAAAACAAAAAATACCAAAGAAAACAAGAAACCCAAAACACACACACACAGCAAAAACTAAACAAAAAGATCAAACAAATATAAAAGAAACAAAACACCAAAACAAAAGCAAAGTACTACACAAGACATAAAATGCACAAAACACAAAACCAAACAAATACAAAAACATGCGCAAAACTTTACCAAGAAAACCAAACCAAACCAAAATAAAATAAACAAAACAGCAAAATGCTACACAAAAACACAAAATTAAAACAAAAAATACCAAAGAAAACAAGAAACCCAAAACACACACACACAGCAAAAACTAAACAAAAAGATCAAACAAATATAAAAGAAACAAAACACCAAAACAAAAAGCAAAGTACTACACAAGACATAAAATGCACAAAACACAAAACCAAACAAATACAAAAACATGCAAAAAAAACTAAACTAAACAAAACACAAAACAAAACACCAAAACAAAAAGCAAAGTACTACACAAGACATAAAATGCACAAAACACAAAACCAAACAAATACAAAAACATGCAAAAAAAACTAAACTAAACAAAACACAAAAGAAAAAGCAACAAACTAAAAACACAAAAGAAAACATGAAAAAACTAAACACAAAAGAAAACATGAAAAAACTAAAAACACACAAAAGAAAACCAAACACAAAAAATAAACTAAACACACACACAAAATAAACAAAACAACACACCAACCAAAAAGCAAAATACTACACTAACACACTCGCGCACAGAATAATACTTGTGTAATATTTGCTGAAGAAAGACCAGTGTATCAGGTGTGTGTGTGTGTGTGTGTGTGTGTGTGCGCGCGTGCGTTTTTGTGACAAATGAGGACATAAAGTTGTATAATGACTAAGGTATGACATAGGTATTACAAGGAGAAGGTGACTTTTCAGGACATTACCTCATGTCCCCACTTTTCAAAACGCTTATAAATCACACAGAATGGAGTGTATTGAAAATCAGAAATAGCACAAAGTCTCCTGTGAGGGGTAGGTTTAGGGGTAGGGTTGGTGTAGGGCAATAGAATATATGGTCTGTACAGTAGAAAAACCATTACGCCTATGGGATATCCCCACTTTTCACAAAAACAAACCTGTGTGTGTGTGTGTGTGAGAGAGAGTGAGTGAGAGAGAGAGAGAGAGAGAGAGAGAGAGAGGGGCTCTGGCTGCTCACCCCGTGTACAGCCATCATGAGCGGCGTCCTGTTCTGCTCGTTGGCGTTGGTCCAGTTGACTGCTGCTCCGTGAGCGAGCGCTTCGGCCATGTCCGGCAGACTGCGGCAGAAAGACGCCCAGAACAGCTGCAGACCCAGCGTCGGCTGCTGCGGCTCGCAGGAAACCACCAGACCTTTCCCAGAGCACTCCTCCTGAGGCTCGGAGATGTGCAGCTCTGGGCCGTCTGAACCAGAACAACCACACAATCAGAGTCAGGAACAGCTGAAGACTACAGGACAGCTTCTGCTCTGCTCGCGCCGAGGGAGATCAGACTGACCTGAGTCGTTGAGCGCGCTGGAGGAAGAGCTCGAGCTCAGCGTCTCTCTGCTTCCATCTGCCAGCTTCTGCACGTCACCGTCTGGGCTTTTCACTGTCAAACAGAGAGACACTTACACACACACACTCTCCTGTGATACAGTGTGCAAACCCTCACAAAATACAGCGCGACTCAGAAAAAAAAAAACTATGGTTTGAAATCATTTAAATAAAAGATACTATAAATGTGAAATTAAGTCCACCAGTAGGTGGCAGCAAGTCACTGTTAATAAGTGAGTCGTTGCGATTGAACCGAATCATTTAAACGGTTGATTAATTCAGGAATGAAACACCGTCATGTTGCTTAGAGACGCAAAACTGTGCTGTGCTGTGGGTGTGTTTGGAATTATTTTTGTTGTCGAAATAGAGCAAAAACAGGCAATATGGTGTCTAAAATGTAAGTCTCTTGATTAACTTCTTGTTTATTGAACGGTTGCAAAAAATCAATATCACGTTTGTAATCATGGTAATTTTTGGAGAAAACGCCACTCTTTGTGTGATATTGATTAACTATATGAAATGATATAAATTTCTTGAATTTTGTGATCATTCTAAATGCATTTTATTAGACTGAATCATGCAGTGAAAGAACGCACTGTAAATGCGCACTAGTCTAGACTTCACGTGATGTATGTGTGCGAGGGGTGTTTTGAATGGTTTTTGCAAAATACTCGATAATGTCAAATCGCACATCGTTAAAACAACAATTACGATATTATCGCAAACGACATATATCGCACGCACTGGAATTTGTGCGTGTATTAACGTTCTGCAGTTTATTTAATTGTTTAAGGCCATTTCACAATTTCAATCATACAATAACCAGAATCAACCATGATGGGATGTTGAGTGATGGAGAGATGATGAAAGCCAGCAGGGTGTTGATTGAGCAAATTTCAACATTTTCAATTTAAAACTAAATCTGATGTGAACACGAACTTTAGTTAGCAATCAGGATGTGAAATTATTGAATTTTAATTTTAATAAGGAGAATTAAATTGGAACAACATTCAAAGAAAAACAGCAGAGCTGCAGTTTTTAAATGTACATTTAATTTTTCATGTTCATACATGCATCAAATGGGGAAATTCAGTAAAACTAAAATGTAATCAATCAATATAATCAATATTTGAAATCTGAAATTTGTGATGGTATATTTTTAATAACTTTAAGAGATTACAGCTTAATATAATGTATAATGGACAGATTCACATTTTGACTTTTATAAAGTAAACCGCTAACACATTTGTGGATGTTTTGTGCTTTTGGGAAATTTAAAATCTGTTTTATGGCTGTAAAGATCACTCTGACAGTATTTAATTTAGATTTTAAGAAACCTGTCTAATCGGTTAAAGAAACGTATCAACATATTACAAATTTATTATTTAAAAGTAAAAGCATTTATTGTGTTTTACTGTAAAAAATAATCTATTGGGCATGATCGAATACATCATTGGCAATAAATAGGTGTAATTATAAACATAATTAATATTATTTATTTTGACTAAGTATAATATGATTCATGAAAATATATTATTTTGTCTAAAATTTTTGTATGACTAATTTAGTAGAATTTTCAGCTTATATGTAAAAAAATTTTATAAACTTTTTAAAATGTTTTGTTGTGTTTTGTAAGATCACAATAAAACAGCATTCATAATCCATAATACTTCTGTAATGTGATGCATTTAAATTTGACATGCACTGATGAATCATACAATAAATCCAGGAGCATTTAGTATTTGAAAGTAAAGCACACATTATTTTTAAAGTAATAGAAATTATTTTGTACAATTAGTTGCTGTAAGTTGACAAAACAAAAAGCAAAACAAAGCAGAAAAACATACAAATAAAATGAAAAACAAACAAAAAACAAACAAATAAATAAAAAATAAACCAACCAACCAAACAAACAAGCAAAATATTACAAAGCAACATAACAAAAAGCAAAAATTAAACAAAAAGAAAATCAAAGTAAAAATAAGAAAAAAAAAAAACTAAACTAAACAATTTAATAAAAAAGCAAAACCAAACAAAACAAAAAATTAAATAAAAAAGCAAAACCAAACAAAACAAAAAGCTAAACTACACAAAACAACAAAACAAAAACTACAAAAGAACCCCTCCCCCTTAAAAAAGCAAAAATGTATCAAAAACCAAACAAAAATAGTTAATTAGTCAAAATACTATTATATTTTGATATTGACCAAATTATTTAGATTTTATTTTGTCATTTTCTGCTTTCGTTATTTTTGTTAAAGATTACATTTTGTTGTGTTTTTGACATTTTTATTAATTTATTATTATTTTTGATTAGTTGTTTTTAAACGTCTATATAGTTTTTGCAAATTTTATTTTCATTTAGTTTTAGTAAAACACGTTAAACTAAATGAAAATGATCAACGTTGTCTTGTTAACAAGCTTTTATTTATTTCAGTTAACAAGAAACACCTTCTTTTACTATTTCTTTTTTTTTTTCAGTTGAGCTGAGTTTAGGTTAGTTTAAGCCTACTATAATAACCCTGGATTCGATTCAATTCAAATTCCCACTGGTGAAATGAAAGTGATGCAGCTGTGACGCTGTGAGTTCTGCGGGAGACACACACACAGCTGTACTTACGACAGCAGGGCCTGGCGGAGGAGTTAAAGTAGGAGAAGAGAGAATCGAGCTCGTCTCCACAGAAGAGAGACTCGTGGCTCGCTTCAGCAACACAAAAGCCCAGAGCAGCGTTAGGATCGCACGCACAGACACAGAGAGGAGCAGAAACACAGAGTCAAACCAGTTCAAACATCCCTCTAGCTGATCCCAACACGTCACTCGGAGGTTACCAGCAGGTAAACGGGCCACAAGCAAAGGTTAAAGGGAGCCAGCAGAGGGTACAGCTGCAGCAGAAGCAGACGTGACGGTCCTCTCACCTGAGGAAGCAGACGCTGTTGACGCTGACGGTCCAGATCGAGCTTCAGAGCTGCCGCTGAGACGTTTATCCTGTTGCCTCAGTGATAAAACCTTCTGTCTGGTCTCGTCTTCGGAGCGTCTCTGCACAAACCTGCGCTCCACGTACTTGGCTTTGATGTAGGCCTCCACCTCATGCCTGAGGAGACACAAGTGATCAGCTTTCTCACCATAACATGCATTTAGTTTTTCATTAGTAATGGTAGAAAGTCATCTTGGGTTTTCTTGTTCCACGTTTAACTTTACTATACTGTGTACTATCTCTGAAACCAGCAACACGTTACAGACACGCTGTTGTATAAAATGAACCATGCAAGAGACTAAACTAAAATAAAAATCCACATGATATTGATCTGTCATTTGGTTTGCATTCTGAAAGATTACTTTTCTAAAATCTAAAACTTGATCTACTGCCATCACTACTTGAAAGAAGTCTCTTCTGCTCACCAAGCCTGCATTTATTTGATCCAAAATACAGCGAAAGCAGTCAAATTGTGGAATAGTTTTACTATTTAATATAACTGGTTTCTATTTGAATAGATTTTAAAATCTAATTTATTCCTGTAACGTAAAGCTGAATTTGAATGAATGAATGAATGTCACATGATCTTTCAGAAATGAGTATAATATGCTGATTAAGTGCTCAAGAAACATTTCTGATTATTATCATTAGTATCAATATTTAAAACAGTTGAGTAATTTTTTTTTCAGGATACTTCGATGAATAGAAAGATCCAAAGATCAGCATTTATCTGAAATAAAAAGCTTTTGTAACATTATACACTATACCATTCAAGAGCTTGAAGACAGTATATATATTATAGAAATTATAGAACATTTTTATAAGCAATTATAGAAATTAATACTTTTATTTAGCAAGGATGCTTTGAATTTGTCAAAAGTGATAATAAAGACATTTATAATGTTACAAAATATTTATATTTCAGATAAATGCTGTTCTTCTGAACTTTCTATTTATCAAAGAATCCTGAAAAAATTATACTCGGCTGTTTTCAACATAATAATAATGATTTTTTTTTTCTTCAGCAGCAAATCAGCATATTAGAAAGATTTCTGGAGGATCATGTGACACTGAAGACTGGAGTAATGATGCTGCAAATACAGCTTTGATCACAGGAACAAATTACATTTAAAAATATATTCAGATAGAAAACAGTTATTTTAATAAAATAATAAAATATTTTAATTTAATATTTCATAATTTTGCAAACAAATGCCGGCTTGGTGAGCAGAAGTGACTTCTTAAAAAAAATAAAAATAATAAATAAATAAATAAAACCTTAAAAATCTTACACGTTCAAAAGTTTTTTTGTTTTTTTTAAATAAAAAGTAAAAAATAATACAGTAATACTGTGAAATATTATTACGATTTCAAAAAGCTGAATTTTCAGCATCATTATTCCAGTTTTCAGTGTCACATGATCCTTCAGAAATCATTATAATATGCTGATCTGCTGCTCAAGAAACATTTATTATTATTAACAATGTTGAAACATTATAAATGACTAAGGTCACTATTAATCAATTCTTGCTTAATAAAACAATTAATTTCCAATTACATATTAAAATATATATTTATGAACAAAAAAAATTTAATAAATTCAACTAAACAAAACAAAAAGAGTAAATTAAATTAAATGCCTGTGCAGTACCTGGGATCTCCTGGTTGTGGTTTCCTGGCTCCTAATTCTTCTCGCCGAGCCTCGTAGATCTGATTTATGACACCATTTCCCAGCTCACACATCAGCTATACAAAAAGTAACTGCAGCATTAATTCATATATAAGAACTGAAGAAGGTTTATTATTATTCGAAAGCTGGACCACTTTGGAAAGAGGAAAAAAAAAAAATCTTGAGAAATGTCTTTTTATAATCAAATCTGTTTCTTAAATGAAGACATCTGAACAGAAAAACAAAACTCGCTACACCGATCCTCAGTGTGTCAGAAAAGCATCTCTGAATTCACGGCGTACGAGATGAAAGAGCTGCTGATGTTCTCCGAAGAATGGCAGCATCTGGACTGATTTGTTTGTTTCCATCTGTATGTTCATCACGACTCACCTTGAGCAGCTCAGGCTCCCACGTGTCCAGCGTCAGAGACCTGACCTTCGAGAAATGAACGCCAAGACTCCTGACAAACAAAAAAAACCCAGTATTGTTAATAAATCACACAACACACTGTCTGATATCTTCTGTCTCACACACACACACACACACACCTGTGAATGCCCGAGCACTGGATGCAGAGCGTGATGCCCAGGTTGATGCTGGCCCAGCGCGGCTCCGGCTGACCGCAGTCGCAGCAGGTGCTGTTCCCGCCGATGCCCATGACCCTCTGCAGCGCGCTCTCGCCCTTCAGACTCCTCTCCTTCACCTCGCCGGCCGACTCCAGGCTGCACGTCGATGTGGACGACTTCCCGTCCATCATCTGCCAAACACATCGCACTGTTAGCAAGGCGCCTGTAGCGCGGCATGAACTATAGCCGGTTGAGAGAGAAGCTGCGCTACCTCAGCGTCCTCTGCTTTGTCTCTGAAGGCTGTGGCGATGCTGTTTTGGACGGCTTTGATCCAAGCTTGTCGGAGTTTTTCAGAGTCTGCTTGCATCATACAGCTCCTTTAACAGAAACAACATCAATCATATGTACAGTATGACATACGCACTGAAAGATAATCATCATGTTTATCAGTATTTTGTCTTGTTTTCCAGTAAAATATCAAGAAATCCAAAGATGGAGGAAAAGCGATCTCGCAGAAGGAAAAACCATGCATTAAGAGCCAACTGAAATTGAAGATCAGGGTAAATTTTACTTATTTTGTCTTCTGGGAAACATGTAACTATCTTCTGTAGCCTTTGAAGGGCAGTACTAAACGAGAGAGATATATATATATATATATATATATATATTAGGCAAAATAAGAAAAATGTACACATCTCCATTCTGTTCAAAAGTTTTCACCCCCGGCTCTTAATGCATGTTTTTTTCTTCTGGAATATCGGTGAATGTTTGAACCTTCTGTAATAGCTGCATATGAGTCCCTCAATTGACCTCAATGTGAAAAGATGGATCTCAAAATCATACAGTCATTGCTGGAAAGGGTTCAAATACACAAAAATGCTGGAAAACCAAAGAATTTGTGGGACCTGAGGGATTTTTCTGAAAAACAGCAGCCAGTTTAACGGTTCAGGACAAACAAGGGACTCATGAACAACCATCACTAAACAAAAAAATCAGGTAATAACACAGTATTAAGAATCAACTTTTGAACGGGGTCATTTTTATAAAAATTCAACTATTATTTTCTCTTGTGGCCTATATGTAAACATATTTTGTGTGAAATATCTTATTCAGGTCAGTACTAAATAAATAATAACATGCATTTTGTATGATCCCTCTTATTTTAATAAATAATTAATATTTTGCAGATTCTGAACTTTTGACCTCAACTGTATATAAGTTGTATGTAAGTAACTGCACATATAAGTTTGAAAAAGGGTTGAGATAAACCTTACTTCTAAATACATAAAATACATATCAAACTCCATTCATTCATTCATTTTTGGCCTAAGCTATGACATTTTATTAATGCTATGATTAAAAACAGAAACCGTTTGCAAAACTGGTTAGAAAAATAATATAAATAATATAAAATAAAATATAATCTAAAAACAAGAAATTTTACATAAAATTTGTATGCGTTTTATTTGTAATGGATGTTCAGCTATTTTTACTGTAAAAAAGACAGATTGGGAAAAATGTTACATATCAATATACTGGACTACTTTTTAAAAGTACTTTTGTAAAGTAAAGTTTGCTTTTTTATATATAGTTTTTTTTTTTTTTACAAGTAATATTTTTGGTAACACTTTATTTTAAGGTGTCCTTGTAAACTACAAGTACTTACTATATGGTTAGGTTTAGGATTAGGGTTTGGCTTAAGGTTACTTGTATGTAATTATGCATAATTTATTGTTATTATAATAATAAGTACATGTAACGTGTTACAAGGACACCTTAAAATAAAGTGTTACCAAAAAATATTTATAATTTATTTTAACTATTTTATGTCAGCTTTATCGCAATTGCGGTCACAAATAAACTAGTTTCACAAAAACACTAGTTGCAAGTGATGTAACATTTGTAACAAATGTAACACCTACGAATTGTATTTTATATATAACCAACAATTTCCACAATCTCAGCCATTATAATTATATTTATAGATAATTGCAGCACAGAAATGACACTTTATCATTTAAATTAACAGAAAAGTAGCACATTTAAATGATTGTGTTCAAATAGTGAACGTGTGACCTGTGCTCCTTGCAAAAACGAATCATAACAGATATGAGAATCAGAACTGTGTGCTTCAACTCACTTTGTTGGAGAAACCACTTCGAAGCAGAATCTGCGCTCGATGTCCTCGCAGTGTTTGACGGTGCATAACCTCAAGTCCTCCACCACAACCGTAGGGTTATCCTGAAATAAAAATGCCAAAATGAGTACTAAACACACAGCTGGAGTTAGAAATTACTGTCGGTTCTTCTTATATTCACCTTAAATTTCTTTTGGTACACTAGCTGATTGTTCTGAATTGAGAACCACCGCCTGCAAAGAAAACGCAGTTAGCGACAATGAACATTTAGTCAGCGTCTACGTAAGTGGGCGCAGTACGATTTTAAGTCTTGTCCCAGACCTGTTCCAGGTTTTGAAGGCGTTGCTGGCCCTCTTAAACAGATATCCCTCCATGACGATCCCATTCTCTGCATCCACATTGTACTCCAGCTTGGTGTCGTCATTTGAGAAGTCCTGAGCAAGACAACAGTGTTGAACTGAGCTTTTCAGATCTTACTACAGTAATTATTAGCCACATGAGCCAACGTTTTGCTTAATGGACGATATGTGGATGATAAAAGCTTTGTAAAATGAAGTACTTGGCTACAACAAACATTACATGAAGATCACAAGAAGAACATTATACTTGATCTCAGCCTCTGTCAGATCTGTTACAGCTCTAACCCTTTAATTACTATGTGGGATTCAAATCTACAACCTTCTGGTTACTGTTCCAGATCTTTGTGTTTACATTTCATTTAAAGGGATCGTTCACCCCAAAATGAAAATCCTGTCATCATTTACTCGCCCTCGTTTTGTTCCAAACCTGTATGAGTTTCTTTCTTATGCTGAATATAGAGGAAGATATTTTAAAGCATGCTAGTAAACAAACAGTTGATGGACCCCATTGACTTCCATAGTATTTCCTTGGAAGGGACCAACAACTGTTTGGTTCTTCAAAATCTCTTTTGTTTTTGTGTTCAATATAAAGAAACGTCTGCAGGTTTGGAACGACATGAGGGTGAGTAAATGATGACAAATTACTAATATATAATAGATAATAAATTACTTGCGCCTCAGAGCGAGCAGACGAAAACAAAATAAATGCTGCCATTTCTTTTGGAGGTGGATGCCTGCTGTTTGGGAATGCATTCGTGTAAGGCAATTATGCAGAAATATGACAGACTTTGCTCGGGCATTTAAGAACGACCATAACAACATTTCAGATGCTGTGCAACAAGATCGGTTCACTGGTTAGTCAGGTTTTGCCATCCCATCGCGCAAAGTCACATTACTTTTTTGATGCGCATAGTAGAATTTGTTCAGCAAATGTGTTTCCAACTTCCATTATTCGCATTCACCCTTCCTCGCACAAGTCAAAAATCACCAAGCGAGCGTAAAAACTTTTTTGGGGGAATTAAGGGATTTTTATTCAAAATTTGGCCTTCCCATCACTCATTTCTCATGCGATACTTTGAAATGCGTATTAAAACTGTGACTGAAACATAGCTACTGTTTACAAGCTATTATATTGACGTCATTCCGTGGTTGAAACACTGAGCGATTCCATAAGATTTCGGTAAGTTGTACTTTTTTTTTACACACACCTTCGTATGTTTATTCTTGTTTATTTCGTGCTTATTAAAGCAGAAGCTGAGGCGCTACAGCGATCGGTCACTCCCCATTAAACACTGCCAAAACAGCATTTATTGTTTGAATATTGTAATAAAATGGACATCACTTGAAATCTGAGAATGTGTTTCATATCAAAAGTAACAAAGCACAAAGCTTACTGTGATTAAATGAAAACAGGCTAGACCAATCTATTCTTGGGATTTAAGAATCAATATCGTTTCATAAAAATGAGAATCAATTACAATCGAGAAATCAATATTTTGTTTACCCAGCCCTAGCGCAGTGGGCATAACATCACAGTACTGCCCGAAATCCTAATATGCTGCTCTGGCCACTGGGTCTTGTTCACCTCAAGAACAATCTAAGATCCCTGCTTCCTGTAGATGTCATGTGAGCTCGGCTGAGCTCAGACTAGTTAAGTCAAGCCTGACTGAGCTCAGACTAGCAGAGCTACAGTAACACTAGAGCGTCACTGGATCCTGCGTTTTTGTCTGTGAAACCTCAAGCAGCTGAAGACAGATAAGAGTGACATACTAGTAGAGGAGGTTAGTTTACAGCCTGAATCCAGTCTGATCTGCTCTAGACCGCACTACTAACAGATCTTACATCACATCTCCGGTGTACAGCGGAGAACAGAACCCACAAACCATAAGACTCCCACTCAACCAACCAACCATTTAATAGACACTTTATTCAAAGTGACCTACAGAAAACTCAAACAAGAGCAGCTTTGGTTCACTTCAGGGGGTTTAAATATTATATATTTTGCTGTAAATCAATAAATAAATACATACATTTACTGTCAAAGGATTAATTTAGTCGCATGCAAAATTAAAGTTTTTTGTTTATATATATATACACACACACACTTAAATATGTACATATTTCAGAAAATATATTTTTGTATTTAAAAAAAATATTCATGCATGTGTGTGCATATATATATATATATATATATATATATATATACACATATATATATAT
>NW_015506250.1:218577-232993 GCF_001515645.1 Sinocyclocheilus grahami | reverse complement strand
TATATATACACACACACACACACACACACACACACACACATACATACATAAATATATACAGTAAACACATTATGTAAACAAAAACTTTTATTTTGGATGCAGTTAATTGCACTTAATCGTCTGACAGCACTAACATACATAAATAAATAGTTTACAGTGCTTGATAATAAATACAGTTACACTAAGGTAAAATACATTAGGTATCATAAAGTGATTGTGAACAATACTTTTACAAGTTTTATTAATCTAGGATTTTTGTTCATTTGTATATACAAATCATACATTTTTTATTTTATTTTAAAAAGTGTTATTTTTATGAACAAATGCAAATTAAAACAGCATTTTTATAAATCAACATGAATTTAGATTAATAAATGCTGTAAAAAAATCTTATGTTAGTTCATGATACCTAATGAATTAACTATTCAAATTAGTTAACAAATTGGACCATACTGTAAAGTGTTACCAAAAATGTTATTGTAAAACACAAAGAAACTCCAAAGGTCATATTTCAGTAATCAAAATAATAACCTGAGGGTTTATGTGGACAGCCTTATTAATGTTGCAGAAATATGTAACTATTGCACTATTTACATTGTATTATTTTTTATTTCAATAAATAAACCGCAAAAGACAAATATTAGGAATTAATATTAGAATTCATAATATTTATGCTCAGAGTTACAAAAATCTGCAGTGTGAATGGAAAGTGGACTGAGACCTGAAGTGGGCTGAAATGAGAACTGAATCCACTTTCACGAACAGTAACAGTGTGAGCACTAACAGAACTGGGTTCTTTTTCACTTTTTTGGGATCCATTAAATAAAAAATAAAAAAATCACCTCAAAGTGAACTACTGACCATGACCTTCAGTATGACCCTTAGCTTGTATGTTTACAGTAAGGCGAGCAACACAACAGCACCAACTGTTATTAAAAAGCAGATTTGGTTTCCATTTCTCTGTAACCTGATCGGATACGCGAGCCGGGCCGCTTAATATATTTAGGGTGCCAGGACCAAAGAATGGGGCTTCAGCTGTTATTAAAGTACAGAGCAACCTCTTTCCTTTAGATTATAAATACTTATTTTTTACTACCAGATATAATGAACATATTTTCAGTTTTTGCAACGAAACAAATTAAGTCTATAAGTCTCATAACTGTTGCAAAGTAAAAAGTCTCATTAAAAGGCTGAAATTCTTATATTTTAAAATAATAATTTATTTACATATATCTTATTGTATTTTACTTGATGTTTACAAACCAGACATTCTTGGAGTTATTAAACTGAAATTATTCTTCAAAAATAGCTTAATAAAATAAAATAAAACAAAATACCTCATTATATCGGACATCCATATTTGTTATAAAACATGAAAATGATATTCATTCAACAGTGTTACCAGCCATAGAATTTGATCAATGCAAATGCAAAAAGAAACAAAGAACATGAACTAAAAAACGACTGACTCACCAGATACCACACATAGTGAAACCTGCTGAAGATCTTCATGCTGAACAAAACCAGACATTCTTGGAGTTATTAAACTGAAATTATTCTTCAAAAATAGCTTAATAAAATAAAATAAAACAAAATACCTCATTATATCGGACATCCATATTTGTTATAAAACATGAAAATGATATTCATTCAACAGTGTTACCAGCCATAGAATTTGATCAATGCAAATGCAAAAAGAAACAAAGAACATGAACTAAAAAACGACTGACTCACCAGATACCACACATAGTGAAACCTGCTGAAGATCTTCATGCCGAACAGAGCAGTGTGTGTGTGTGTGTGTGTGTGTGTCAGCAGTGACGCTGCATCTAACTTCCAAACATTACTGTGACTGTCCCGTCAGGATCGTCTACCATCACTGAGCCTCTACGCACTATGTCTGTTTATGTACGTCCATGTATATGCAGACTGAGTCTAGTATTAGCCTTGGTATCTATTGCTGGCTCCTCCCCTTCAGGAAAGGGCATGTATGTGTATGTGTGTGGTCAATGAATGAATTCATTAACTGTGGCTCATGTGTTGGATCCACCAATCCCAGCAGAGCATTAAACATTTAGGCTGTCGACAGTGCGCTTTGGTTCGCTTCTGCTTGGAGAATTTTCTTCTTCAAGTACAATAGTGACTTAAACTTCTTACAGGTTTTTACAAACAAATTACAACCCTTTGCTTTGATTACATACTGACATAAAAGTGCATGTTTAATGAACGATATTAATGCAGGCATCTGTGTCATGGTGATTCATGCAGCGTTCAGACGGACAGGCAGTACAGCCTCATATGAACAGTCAGAAAAGAAGAGAGAGCAGGTTAACAACTGCTGATATGAGAATGAGAATGAGTGACAGAGTGAGAGAGGAGGAAAATAAAAATAGAGACACAGAGTAAAGTAAGCACTCCTTATGGCGAGATATACACATATACACTAACAATGTTTTATGAAGCGTCTCCAGGACATAAAATGTTAAACAAAGACATTTAAATTGGTATTTTTAATTTGTAATGTTCTATTTTTAATTTCTGATAGATATATATATATATATATATATATATATATATATATAAACTGCATTTTAATGTGCAGTTGTATCAGAGAAATATTGGCAAAAATGTGTCTACAGTTTACTGAAGCACTATTCACACCAAGGTAGGATGCGATATTGCTGAATAATTATATATTATTGGATTTTTTTCGATAACAATTAAACAATATTCTGCTTGCAATATTCTTATTTTTAGCATTTTTGCCTTTAATATGATAGGACAGATCAGAGCTCACAGGAAGTAAAATGGGGCGGGATCGGGAAACGTCCTCGAGTCAGGATTCGAACTCGGGACGCCTGTAGCACAACATGTCCACAACATGCACTGCCCACAAAACTATCGGCGCCGACTTGCTTGCAATATTCTGAGCGTGTTTTTGGCTGGTTTATGTCTGTCATGGATAAATAAATATGACACTAAAACGGCCAGTAGGTGGCGGCAAATCCCTGCCTTAATGAGTGAGTCATTGAATGATTCACTCGAACAATTAGTTCAAAAAGGCTGATTCGTTTAGAAATAAAGCAAGCGGCTGTCAATGGATCATTAAATCATTGACTCAAGTAATTCATTAAAAAACAGATTCATTAGGAACGAAACATCACGTTGTTGCTCTGAGACGCGCAAATGTTCCGCTCCAGCTTAGTTTGCAACTAATTTCATTAGCGAAACAGAAAAAAAAAAGAGAGACAACATTGTGTTGCGCTCATGCGCTGAAAGAAGAAAAAAATTTTTTTATTTTAAAACTTAGTATTTTTTACTTTCATAACTTGAATTACAGTATCTGGGTATTTTAACTACATTCTAATAAGCCTTCACGACATGTTTTTGTTTGTTTTTTGCATACTGGCAGCTTGCACATTGTTAAAACAACAATTACGACATTATCGTAGCCGATAAATATCTCACACCCCTACACCGAGGTCACTTCAAAACCAAGCTGCTTTCTATGGGTTAACGGTTCACTGCTCAACAAAACTGAACCAGATTCGAAATCCACATTGCAACATTTTGTTTTTGCGAAATTGAGAATTTCACCGAATTATGTCATCGGAAGTCCCTCAAAATTCTCGAACTTGCAGAAAAGTTTGCCAATGTAGATTTCCAATCGGGCTCAGTTTTGTTGAATCGGATGTTGAATCAAATTTGATAGAAATTCCTGATTTCATAAATATCACCGCACCTTTAGAGGTAATTTGCAAATTTGTGCTAAAAATAATCACATTTCAGCAGAATCGGTATCAACTACATAAAACGCACTTGCACGTCATATGTGAGGATCATGCTCAGCCTTAATGCTGAAAGATGAACTGCTCTACTGTAATAACAGCAACTTTATTACTTTATTCATAAACCCGTGCACAGTATATCAGGCAGAAGCTTCACTTTGTGTACTTTAGATCATTTCAAAAGGTCAAACCCCAAGAGAGGAGAGTAGGGAAGGATATTCTGTTTCAAAAAGCATCAACAACATGATTTTGTAGCTTGGTGTCAGTTTTCATCAGTGCGCTGCAAAGCCTCATCCGCAGTAAAAACTCATTTGTCGCTCTAAACAACAAATATTTTCTGGCCCTGTATAGTGTGCCATGGCTAGGGGTTTGTGGGTTACTAATGTTTGGAGGAGCTCTTGTACCTTATGCTGAATAGTCGAGTGTTTCATCTCCATATCTTTCCTCTCTTTTGCGGAGTCGATCACCAGCTGATCCAGCTGAAAGACAGACATGAAAAATGGCTTGAATGCATGAAGAGAAATCTGGAGTCAGAGCAATTTGGGTCGACCTATGAAGAAGGTGCTTATTATATTTTAAAAATTCTGCTTTTTTTAAAAAAAACAAAAGGCAAATATATAAGGCAAAGAAGGTTTTCAAGACGCCGCCTTCACCCAACTGTACTGAACTTTATAAAACTGGAATGAAAGGCACGGCTGCCAGTGAAAAACCACTTTAAACACAACGTCATGTGATCGGAAGATAGTCTGGTTTCTTACATCTGGAAGGAAAACCACTCTTGCCTCATTATTTTCCAATATCCCAAGATGATGATGGACCATAATACACTGCTTCACCGCCACTACACACTGCTAAACAAATTCAAGAGTGCTTCTAACAGTAAAACTCAGCCATTCAGAATCTTTCTGATCGCCAAATCCAAACTTCTTTATGGGAATATTCCCCTACACTGAAGGACTTCATCAATCCAACTTTAAAAATGTGGATTATTACCAAGTTTAGGTCTTTAACATTAATATATCAGTGGATGCTACTATAGTATTATCCAGTAAATGAACTACGTGTAGAACTGAAACTGGTGATTTCACCGTTCCATACTTCCAAATAAATTCACTTTCTATTCAACAAGCTCGTCAGATCATGCTTTCTCAAACAGAAAGGTCAAGACTGCAAAGTTGATGAAACAATGATTTAAAACAAGACAAAACAAGCTTCTAAACAACTAAAAATCAAGATATTTCATAATCTCCTCAACAACTGCTTGATTGCTTTTGAAGAACCAGGATTCTTGGCAAACCTGGATAAATGAGGAAGTCTAATTTTAAGTGTGATTTCTAGACCTGGAAAAGTCGTGTAATAAAACGGGCCATATGCAACTCCATATACATTTTCATAGTTGAGATAAGCTCTATTTTATCAGGCAGAAATTGTGATTAGCAGGAGAGGTTAAAATTACTTGCTGACGATTTTGTATCTGCTAAATCTTTTTTTGTCAAATTTTAGTAAAGGCTAAGGGTTTGTTCAAATCACTAACCCTATGCGTAACCAATAGTACTTGTGAAACTTGCCTTAGAAAACACCACTTATGTTTCTTTTCTATAGGGGAAGTTGAGGAAAGGAACTGTAATAGACTCTCTGTGCACTTTATTTGTTCAGATACAGCAAGCGACCGTCCATCACCTCGTATCATGCATGGAAACAAATCACATAAAAGAACATGTGCGGTGTTTGGGTCGGGCGCTTTGTTTGGATCCGCCAGGAAGGAGGCGGGCAGATGCACGGCTGATAATATCAGATGGGAAATGTTTTTCTCTGTCGCAGTTACAACCTCAAGTTTCCAAAGATCTTACGATATGATATGATGTACCTGTCCGGTCAGTTGCTTCATGAGGGGTTGTAGTTCACTGAACAGATCATAACCTTGATGGAAGAACGTCAGGTGGGCATACATGAAGGACAGCATCTGTACAACAGACGACACGTTTAACAACACAACTCTCACATGACCGTATAAATCTTAAAGGGGTAGTTCACCCAAAAATGAAAATTCTGTCATTAATTACTCACCCTCATGTCGTTCCAAACCAGTATGACCTTCGTTCATCTTCGGAAAGGTCTTATGTGTTTGGAACGACACGAGGGTGAGTAATTAATGACAGAATTTTCATTTTTGGGTGAACTATCCCTTTAAGCCTTAATTGCAAATCATGAATAAGAATATTTTACCGATTTGAGGATTTCTGACCGTCTCTTGGACTGCAGCACATTAATCTGAAAAAAATAAAATAAATACATAAATACACACATAAATTCCCTACTTAAAAGAACCGGTACTTTTTACTGACATCAAGTCTCAAAAACAAAAGTAAAACAATAAATCCATAAGGTCACCATTAATTTGGGGATTTTCTCAATAGGGAATATCAGAGTTAATCTTGCCAACAAAATTCCTTTTTTTCTTTTCTTCCATTTTTACTTTGTCAGCAACAACAAAAACAAAGTATATTATGCGTATATACAAGTGCACATGGGATATATATCTGTATATGCTTATACAGTTTTATCAATTTTTTACACATTCTAAACAAAAATGTTTTTCTCACTACAATTCTATGCAATTTTGGTCACAGTAAAATAATGAAAAACAAAAAAATAATGCATATGCCATAACAAACAAACTGAGTAAAAGTGAACACTGGCAAATTGTCCACTAATGCTTCAATAATGACAGTCTATAACCAAATCCAACACATCTGCTTCCTGAACGGGTCCTAAACGCACATCCTTTATTCTTTCACAACTGACTGGAAATAAGCTGTTCTTTCTTTGAGCCACCTGGGGGCGCAATACACTGCACACTGAGCGCCTGTAAAGCACACACACTAAACACTTACCGACTACTGACTCACTGGAGAGGATTTAGCAGAGCTGGTAGTACACATTATTTTGAGAGAAAGGTCAACCTACGGTAATAACGTTCAAGTCGTTTGAATTATAGCTGCTAGTCTGACCTCGCAAAGGGGACTCATTTAAACTGAGCGTGTGCGGTCACTGCAGAACACAGGAAGTGCATTGAGAGGACACAAGTATTGTGTGACAAGAACTGATTAAGTTTCTTTCCCTTTCAAAACATCCCTTCTTTCGCTTGCACGCAATATTAATTCCAATGAATCTATATCATTAGCATGCGTCTTGTGACTGTGATGTAACGACACGGGAATCTGTACAAAGGTTGTTCGAGTGCAAAGGTTAACCCCAAGTCCCTGCAGAGGGGTTTGAGCGCTCTTACCTGAAGGACGTAGTCCAGGACGATGTGGCGGAAGCACTTGCGCGTGGCGACGAGGATGCTGGTGGCCTCCTCCACCTCGTGCTGTTTGTTTCGAGGCGCCTGGGCATTTTTGGACAGGGCTGCTTCTTTCTCCTCGCTCACTTTGTCGAATTGTTTCTTAGCTTCTTTAAATTTCCGAAGGTCCCTGTGCACAGCAATACCATTCCTTAAATGTGCACTCGACGGTCGCTGAAACCGTGCCATTATAAACTCTGGCTTTAGCTGAGATGAGACAAATGGCTTTGTGTATGGAGTCTATTGATAAACAGATAAAAATCGGTTTGGCGGCTGTAAAAGCTGAGGGTCTTTACTCACAAATTGATGACAAAATATGACATATAAAGTGTAACTTGTTTTGGTGCTGAAACTTTATAGAAAATGCATGTTTTCTGCGCCGATAGCATTGTGAGCAGTAACCCCGACATATAGCGTCGATGTGCTACAGGCGTCCCGAGTTCAAATTCTATTCTATTCTAGTAAAGTAAAAAAAATGCCAAAAATAAATCTTAAAAAAAAAAAAACGATAGCCAAAAATGCACATGCAAACATGATTTTAAAAAAAGGGGAGAAAAAGAAGAAGTCATAGGCAATAATGCAATACGGCAAATGCTTTTTGCCCAGATTTTCTTACTGTGTGATAGTTGATCATCTCTTGAAGATTCTCTGCAAACTTGTTCAGACTGGACTGTGAAGAAATCAGAGAGCATTACAGCAGTCAGCACTACAGATTACAGGACTGAGAGAAAAAAAAAGTATGGTTATCACAAATGCAGAAAATACCTAAATGAAACTCTCAAAATGTCCCATTTGACCATTAAACAAAACTTAAAAGCTTAATAATTAAAGTCTGACATTTTCCCCCTATTTTCTCTAGAAGTTCTTATTTTTACTTTTTATTAGGGCTGCAAAAAGGTGGACAATTTCCAGTAAGTTTCGGAAACATTCCAGAAATTTTAGAAACTTTCCAGGGATTTTTGGAAGTTTCCACCCCTTTGCAACCGTACTTTTTAAAATATATTATTTTACAATAAAGTAAAAGTAAATTATTTTTAAAAATTACTTCAGAAAGTAAATAAATTATTGTACTGTAATGCAACGAATGTATTTTTAGTCAGTATAAATACTTTCAGTCAGTTCAACAAATACTACCACAGTGCAACGTTTCATTTAAAAAAAATAATCAATAATATTCATATATTCTTAATTTTTCCATTTATATATACACTTTTCACATTTTAGTTGATAAACCTACAAAAAAAGAAATTTCGACTTTAAAGAACAGAAAATTGGATTGCAAAAGTATTAGAATAAAATAAATTATTTTTAAATCGTGTGATTTATTTATTTTTTCTTCACGGTAAGGAGCCCTCAAAGGGGTCATGATGGGAAAAAATAAATAAATAAAATAAATAAATAAATCTTTCAAAAATATCGTGCTTCCCAAAAAACGTTGCATTCATGTGTAAAAACATTGAAATATAATTTTCTTTCTCGTACCTCATATTATTCCCATCACAAAAGGTTTGCACATGAGAATGCAAAAGCATTGATATATATATATATATATATATATATATATATATTCCCTTCTCTCTCTTTCTTTTTTAACCATCACAAATGTCTTTTTTGGGGGGGGATTTGGATCTGAACGCAATAACATTTGGTTATTTTTAAGTAAAGAAAACAAAATAATGTTAAAACATGTCCAGGATGTTAATTGTAACACATTTCATGTTTGGTGTTGATGAAGAGTTTCTTACTGATGGAACTGTGAAGGTAGTAAAAACGAAACCGGTTGGGAAACACTAGTATTTACCTGCACCAAATGCCTATATGAGGAAATACACTGGTATATTTTCATAGTACAATGGAGCATACACAATGGATATTTCAAAGAAGCAGGAAAGTAAATATGCAAAGACTAGGAATGCTGGTATGTAGCCAATGTTTCTGTGTGAACAGACCAAGCATGCTTTCAAATGATCCCTAAATAAACAGCAGTCTTTCAATTGGCACAGCATACTACAGCGAGCCAAACAAACTGGACTAGTCTTCGCTCCAGGGACGCTTTGATATGGCCGGCCTCAGGCTAATAAGAGCTGATTGGTCATTACGCTAATCGTCTGCACTCACCTCGATGACGTCATCTTTGGCAGACTGCTGCGCCAACTCCTGAATCCCGTTCACAAACTGCCTGTTGGCCGTGTTGTACGCCTTTCCAGCATCTATCATCCCGATGCATAGTTTCACCAGCTAAACACAACACACAGTACATAGATGTATAAATGTACAGTAAACACATAAATCAAATATGCATGTAAAGTACATAAATATACAAATGTATAAATCTGTGGCCTTTGGTTTTGGCTTGTTATCATCTGTCAGGCAAAACTCACAAGTCTGACTACTTAGAAAAGTGGTTTGTCCTTTAGTGGTCAAAAAAAAAAGTAGGTTAAAAAATAAAGTCTGACTTGGGTAATTGGCGTGTCAAAACAAAACAAAATAAAATGCAATAAAAAAAAAAAACAGGTTATAAAATAAAGTTTGATTGCTTAGAAAAGTGGTAGGTACTATTTTGGTCATAACAAAGACAAGACAAAAACGAAACAACAAAACAAAAATCAAAAAAGAAAAACCGAAACAAAACAGAGAAAATATTTGGTTAAAAAATGTAATCTGATTGCTTGTTGCTTTATCAAAACAAAACAAAAAACAAGACAAAAAAAAAAGTCACCATTAATTATTTAGCGCTTTTTACAATGCAGATCATCTCAAAGCAGCTTTACAGTATTAAACAGGCAAATAGTGTGTCGAAATAGTGTTCCATTCTCCTCTGGCCAGACGAAACCAGCTGTTTAATTCTAGGCTGCAAACAAACAAACAAACAAACAAATAAAATAATAAAAATAAATAATTAAATACATTTATTTAATATAACAAACTATAAAATAAAGTCTGACTGCTTAGAAAAGGTTGGTACTTTATTGGTCAAAAGAAAAAAAAAAACAACGCCCCCAAAAAAACAACCAACCAACCAAAACAAAACACCCCCCAAAAAAGATGAAAATAAAATGGAAAAAAAAATAAAAAATAAAACAAGACAAAACATGAAAAAAAAGAAAAGCCAACCAAATAAAATCAAACACCAAAACAAAAACAAAAGAAAAACTAACCAAAAAAACTAAACAAAAGCAGTACTTTCTTTCTGGTACTTTTTGTTAGTGGTCAAAAAACGTCTTAGTTGGAAGAAACGGTTGGTATTTTCATTATTTTTTGTACTTTCTTTTTTTTTTGCTAGTGAATAGAAATAATAGCAATGATAAATAAACATTAAAAAAATATTAGGTTAAAAGTCTGACATTTTCATAACTGACTGCTGCAACAAAATGACACTAATTTACTGAAATACAATTAAAGTATTTTTGTCACTATAAAGGCATTGCAACAAACAATTTTAATATATTGTCCTTTTTTGTTACTGTATATAATTTGTTCACATTATACATGTTTAAAATCAACAAAACTGAATTTATGACTTTAGATAATGACCTTAAGGAGGAGCTTTACACCTATGATGAAAATTACAGGCCTCTCTCATCTTTTTAAGTGGGAGAACTTGCACAATTGGTGGCTGACTAAATACTTTTTTTCCCCACTGTGTGTGTGTATATATATATATATATATATACACACATACACACACATTATTTTGGTGCTTGCTAGGTAACACCTGCATGATGTTAATGTGGATGCTCAATGATTACACATCTTTTTGTGTTGATTTCTAAGAAAAGCTGCAGCAGTTCCTCCTTAAAGGGGTCATATGATGCGATTTAAATTTTTCCTTTCTCTTTGGAGTGTTACAAGCTCTTGGTGCATAAAGAAGATCTGTAAAGTTGCAAAGACTAAAGTCTCAAATCCAAAGAGATATTCTTTATAAAAGTTCAGAGTCAGCCACGCCTACCTAAAATGGCTCGTTCTAACACGCCCCCACATATCTACCTCACTACAGTGTTTCCCCTAGGTTTACGGCTTTGGAAACTTTTAATAAACATCAATTTATTAAAAGTTTAACAAATATTACGTTTAGGGCCCTATAAAATGTTTTATTTGTCCAACCTTATGTTTTATTGTAACCAAATTCTGTTTCATCATGTCTAATTTGAAAGCATAAAACATGTTTCATTTATTCTTACAATAGCCTTATGATTTTTTTGCTCAGAAATTCTGTGTTGTGTATTTACATTTTGTTCTATAAGAAAGGTAACTTTAAATTACTTCTGTTGTGATCTGGCGCTATAGAGAAAATATAATTAACTTGACCTTCAAGGGGGGCGGGCCACCCTCCTAAAATAATGGCAGGGGAAACACTGCAACTTCGCACTGTGGATCGCCGGATCGGCTTTCACCGTGGACGAAGCGGAGTCTAGCCCGGGGTCGTCACATGTCCTTCCAGATGCTCCTTCGTCGAAATCGCCGCCTCTGCTCACTCTAGCGGTGTGTGACGCCAGAGCACACCTCGCTTTTCAGACCGATGAGCTTTGTAAAAATCGACGCGTTTCAGAAAGGCGCGGCATAGAGGAGAAACAATAATGTACAGTATGTGGAAAATAATGTGTTTTTTGAATCTTAAACCGCATAAACACATTTCATTACACCAAATAATGTTCTTTTTAGCAATATCATATGACCCCTTTAAGATCCCATATCCTTCCTCAGCGAGAGGAGGAAGTGAAGGAGTGGCCTGAGTCACTCGGCCAAATGACGCTGGGTGGGTCTGCAATCTGACCCAACAATGAGCCGCTGCTGTTTTTACAGCACTCGACAGGGACTACAACAGGAAAGACCTCAAATCAAACTAAGACTATAGTGAGATGTTGCTGCTGCTTTCCCGAGGTCTTAACATGAATCAGGTTGATATTTGGGCATTTAGAGATGATCTTAACAGATATTTTCAGATCATGCTGGATTATCATGATCATCAGCTTTTGCTCGTGTCTGCAAGAGTTCATATGGCAGATATGTACAGAGATGATATTACATGGTAATACAATTGTGAGCCGTGCTGGCAAAATGAGTCGGAATGTGCACGGGCTAATTTTGAGCTACAGGCAAAAAAAAAAAAGTGAAAATGATTGATTTGGTCGAATTTGAGCTTTTCACAAAGATGAGTTCATTAAGACCTCGTCTAGTGATCCCAATGCTCCAAATAGTAATTAAACATCTAAAAGTATCTTTATTTGTACGTTTTCTGAGAAGAGTACCTTTTCTCCGCTCGCTTCTTTGAAGTGCCTGCTTAAAGATGACACCGACGACGCTCTATCCCGATACACATATACACAGATTTACAGTAGGCTAAATATATTCAAGTATTTACGCAAACTTAATCTGTTATATCTTAAGTGAACTGTTGGTGGAAAACTATCGGATGTGTAACATTATATTAGATGCGTGCATTACACTATGTCTTAATATATAGGCCGTCTGTCTCGATGTAAATCAAACAATAAAACAAAAGAGCGAATCACTAGCTGCTCTTGATTGAACCGCTTTTGTAGTTTTAATAATCAATTTATTTGTAATGAACACACTTAAGTGATAAAATAAAATTACAATTATTAATATTCAAACTTTAATATAATGAAGTTACACAAAATCTTTACTAATATTAAAATGTATTTTAAAATTATAAGTTACAACTATTACAATTTAAATGTAAATATAATGAAGTTACACATAATCTGAACATTTATTTTACTACCAAGTACACAAAATTCAATATTAGTACTCAATTTAAGCTTGTAGAATTTAAAGTTTGAACTTATAAGTATATTTTACTAGGAATTGTTTGTTATTTACACCGTTTTATGGTTGCTTTTGTTTGTTACAGTCTTTGTGTATCATGTGCCAAGTATTGAGGTCTCGGTGTTCATTTGGTTAGTAACTACATTTGAGTCAACATATTACCTTAAAAAGAATAAAGAGCTGTCTTCTTGCTTACTTAAATACGTACATGTTTGTAAGTGAACCACATGCTTTAATTGGCATTTTTTCAGTGATATGTTGTTTGAGTAAAGTTTACAATAATTATAACCATGGTTGAATGAAATGTGAAATCAGGGTAAACTTAAAATAATTAAGTAGAAATTACTCCTTAAACTCTAATTGGACACGTTAAATTTACTTATTTCCTTTGCTAATTTTCCTTAACTTAGTCGAGTAGATTTTACTTAATTCCATACTTAAATTTTACTTAAATATGCGTGCAAAATAAAAATTAAGTAAATTTTACATTGTTTTTTTCAGTGTAGTGCGGTCAAAATTAGTGCGTTAATGCAGACAATTAATTTTTCCAGTTTAATGCGTTACAAATATTTAATGCAGTTAATGCAGGGGCGGAGCTAGGGTTGGCCTCCCCACTCACAACTGCTGCCTCCGTCACGTTTTTCTTGACAAGAAGTGCGTTTATTTAGACGCAGAAAGTCTTTACGACCACATCAAACAAAATACTTTTTCAGACACGCATTCCACTTCGCCTCAGCGACAGGCGCGAGTCAAACGAGCAAGGAAACGGTATAAGTGACGAGGAGCTTCAGCAGAACAACAGTAATGAGATGTCAGGCCATACGTCAGTAAAAACTAATCTTCCTGTCCGGTCAGCCATTATACTGTGCTCGTAGCACATGCTCTTCAATTGCACGCACAAATACGGTGGCGCGCACTGTAGCCTGTATTATTTCATATTAAAGCGTGAATGAAACTATGAGCATTCATGTCAGATCCGCATCACGTTCAGCAGCTCTTACAGTAATAGCAGCCAAATAAGCTAATAACCCAGCTGTTGTGATATACAAAGATATACAAGTTATTTTTTTCAAGTCTAATAAATGTTCAAATTGATAGCTCTCAATTATATGGAAGCATATAGGTAGCGAAATTCAATTTAAAATGCAATATGCAAAGTGGCAACGCAATATTCAAAATGGCAATGTATTTCTGTATTTAAATGTACATTTTCCATTACTCATACGTGCAAAGTTTGTTGCAAAAAGAAAATGAAATTATATTGTAGGTGACTTTGTTTCTTCAGTAGAACACAAACAAAGATTTTTAACTCAAACCGCTGCAGTCTGTCAGTCATATAATGGAAGTGAATGGGAATCACGGCTTTGAAAGTCAAAAAAACACACACAAACAAAACCAAATTAAACCCTACGGCTCGTGAAGATAAGTTGATGTGTAAAGACACGGAACGATCGGTCTGTGCGAGAACGATCCGAACCGTCCTGAGCGGCCTCTC
>NW_015506250.1:213638-218553 GCF_001515645.1 Sinocyclocheilus grahami | reverse complement strand
TGTCAATGGTCCATTTGAGAGATAGGTGGCGGTAATGCACTTATTTATCTGCCGTAAAGCAAGCCGACGACGACGATGCGTCACACGCCGGCTGTTGAGAACGCGCTCACCAAACGCATTCTATATGAGATAAATCAGATATACATCAAATAAACACAATATTACAACGTACAATTGCACAAAAGGCTGCAAACGAACAGCGCGCATCTGAAGTGTCTCTGAAGGAAATAATGCATTATTTATCGGCTTTAAGATATCGGGCAAATTTTCTTAATCAGGCCGATACCGATAACAGAAAAAATTAGCATTTATCGGCCGATACCGATATGGTGGCCGATATATCGTGCATCCCTAGTTCTAAGAACTGTCAGGTACAGTTCCAGTTGTTTTTCCACGTGAGCCTGGTACGGCGCGGCACGATTACAAACCGTTCTCGGCCCAAAATTCTCGGCACGGTTAGACAACCGTGCTGGTAGAGTGCGTGTGTATGATGTCGCCACTCAGGATCTGTCACTTGTCTGTTGCCTGCCTGCTAGTTTCTCCGTAGCTTGCTAAGCGCGTTATTTTGAGCAATGTAAACACAAATTAGTAATAAAATTAAAGAAATTTCTGATCATCCTCCATAACGCAGTGGTTATTTACACCTCTTATATGTAAACACTTGTGTTACCACGGCAACGACTGACGCATTTGAACTGCATTCCAAAGAGATCCGTTATCAGCCCCGCAGTGGAAAACGAAACCATAACTGTACCGGCCGGCGCGGAATGGAACGGTTATGCAAAGAGTTGAGCGTTCAGCGCGATGGTGGAAAAGCGGCTAAAGTCACCTACATCTTGGATGCCCTGGGGGTAAGCAGATAAACATCAAATTTTCATTTTTGGGTGAACTATCCCTTTAAACTATGCTGGTATGAAGAGATCAGCCAATCACAGCAGAGCTCATTTGCATACAGAAATCTTAAAGGTACAGTATACAAGCAAAAACAGCCTCTCTAATACTAAGGGTCAGAGAGAAGGTGGAAACTTCAGGGACCAAATAAAAAGTATAGAATATGACCTCTAGATATATCAGTTTAAAAACAACCAGGTACTGGTTTATTTGGTTAAAAGCAAAAGGAAAAACACAGTTTAATGCAATATCTGCACATCATTTTGTCATGAGCGCAGCAAAACTGCAGAAGAGAGATTATGTGTGCAGTTTCACTCCCATTCTCTTCACATTTCCATGTGACTTCATTGCTGGGATGTTTGAGTCAATATAGATTCCTGAATAAGCATGAGAAAAACACAAAAACATCTTTATAAAACACACTCAGATGCACCGCTGAGGTACTGGATGCTGATCTTCAGGAGAAGAATAATAAGAGTCTATCCTCGACAACAATTTGTCTTAATATTTATTCACCCAAATAACCTCAGATGAAGAACAGAAACATTGGTTAATGAATATGGTATGATGAACTTGCATAACTCCTTTCAGATCATGCACACAAGTCAGGTCAAATCTCACCCAAATATGGCACTTCAAGACCAGGGTTGATGTCAATATTTTGAATATATATGTTGATGCAGATAGGAGTAATAACTTGTTCTTTTCCTTACACAAAATTAGCAAATGGGTTCAAATGCACAATATATTGGTAACATCCTTTTTATTATGATTTAATTTATCTATTGTATATTTAATTGTGCATTTGCCCCATTTTTATATTTGGATTATGGGAGAATATTAGAATGATTTCTGAAGATCATGTGACACTGAAGACTGGAGTAATGATGCTGAAAATTCAGCTTTGATCACAGAAATAAATTAGCCTACATTTTACAACATATTCACATGGAAAACTGTTATTTTATATTGTAATAATATTTCACAATATAACTGATTTTACTGATTTTTTTTAATCAAATAAATGCAGCCTTGGTGAGCAGAAGAGACTTCTTTCAAAAACATTTTAAAAATATTACAGACCCTAAACTTTTGAATGCTAGTATACATTTGAAGAGTTAATTAGCAAAAACAGATAACTCAAAAAATTTTCAAAAATCATGTTTTTTTAAAAGAAAAAAATTATCCTGGATTCCAATTAATATCAATCAAACTGCAGTTGGGTTTTTTTTATTAAATAATAATAACAAAAAAATACAGAAAGAAACACAAGAAAAACACGATAACAATACAAAACATGATTTACGAAAACTAATAAAAAAAAGTTATCTGTTTTTGTAAATAAACTCCTCATTTATAATGTAAATTCACTCTTTGCATTGTTTTTGGTGTTTTATTTTTAATTCATTTTGAAAAACACTAAAATAATTATTGACTTAATATCAACCAGTATCAGTGCATTCCCGGTTTTATTCAACATGTGGATATGATTTTAATTAGTTTTATTTAATGCTTTTAGACGAACAATGACAGGCAGACAGACAGATTACACTTTACCTTGTATACATTAACTTTCTTCACTGCAATGTTATTTTAATATGATTGAGATACTATACATTTTTATAGATTTTTTAAATTAGTTTATTTTTTTATTAAAGTTTTAGTAATTTTGTGGTGTGTGTTCGTAATTTTTGTTGTCATATTTTGTCATGCATGCATGTATGTATGTGTTTTGTTTATATTAATGTCTAGTGTTGGGTGCCATACCAATAAATAGAAAAGTGTCAATGTGAATTTAAAAAATAAATTATAAAAAAATAAATACTACTATTCAATCTATAGTTAATCAGCTGAGTTACGACTCTGAAGCACATCTTCCTGACAAAACGTCTGCTCCTTATTTTGGTCCCAGAGATTTTCCCAAAACAGCTCTGGCTGGAGCCGATGGTTGGGAAAGTGCTGACCGCAGTGAAGCGGGCTGCTGCTAATGAAATCTAGGCCATTGCCTCATAGACTGAGAGCTGGAGCAGATCCAGAGACTGTGAGTCATGAGGAGGAACACATTCAACAACACACTAACACATCAAACATCTGCCTCCAGCATGATTAACTACCTGTCCAACGGCATATCAGTCAGGACACCAGATAATCCCTCCAAAAAGACTATATATGAGCATCAAGCACTTCTTAAAAGAAATCTTACAGGTGCAGTATGTAATATTGACAGCTACCGGCTGAAATTGGTACTGCGGTCCAAATTAAAAAATATTGGAGAGTTTTTCCCGCCTCATCTGCCTCAGACTCGATGCTCATGCAGGTTGCCAGGTTGAAGACTAGGGCTGGGTATCGTTAAAAATGTTTCGATATCGATACCGATACCTTGACTTCGATACCGGTTCCTGAACGATACTTTTTCCGATACCAATTTTATGAAATCACTGTTTAGCTTTTGGGTAAAACGCAGCGCTTGTCAATGTCACTTTTTACCTAACCCCGTCCAATCAATGGACAAATACAACACCGACCAATCATCCTACTTGTACAACAACTGAACAACAATAGAGAAGTTAATATTGCTGGTTACTGCATTTTTGTATTCAGTAATATTCTACAAAATGAGATACTAGTAATATGTTACTGCCATGGATATTTCAAATCATAGCAACCAAAGCGTCTCAGCTGGAAAAATGCTGTCCCACCAAAGTGTTCAAGCGCCTGACATTTTTCAGCAGGATAAAAACTCTTTAATAAATGCACGTTATTGAATATTTATTGTTAGGCATATAGCCTATTAGTCTTTTTTGCAATATACTGGAGCCAAACCTGAGAAAGTGGACAAGAATATTCCACTGCGTTCCTGGACACGCAATTTGCGTAGCTGTAATTCATGCTAATTGTGAAGGAGCGTGCACGAGTGCCCTATTTACGAATCATTGGAATTCATTTACATACACATATTTAACTATCAAATTGGACGTTTACGAAGAGTTTGTGAATCCGGAGGAGAGTTTTCGGGAAGGTCCGTTTTACGCGCAAATTACTCAGAATTGACTCCTATATTTACGAATGTTTCATGAATGAGGCCCAATGGACTTAATACAGGCTTATTGAATATTTATTGTTAGGCATATAGCCTATTAGTCTTTTTTGCAATATACTGGAGCCAAACCTGAGAAAGTGGACAAGAATATTCCACTGCGTTCCTGGACACGCAATTTGCGTAGCTGTAATTCATGCTAATTGTGAAGGAGCGTGCACGAGTGCCCTATTTACGAATCATTGGAATTCATTTACATACACATATTTAACTATCAAATTGGACGTTTACGAAGAGTTTGTGAATCCGGAGGAGAGTTTTCGGGAAGGTCCGTTTTACGCGCAAATTACTCAGAATTGACTCCTATATTTACGAATGTTTCATGAATGAGGCCCAATGGACTTAATACAGGCTTAATTTTCTTTATGCAAAGTACAATTTCTTACTTCTTTCTTTTGATTTTCGAGTGGCATACATATAACCTGTTATGATAGGTATCATGGAACTCACCCAGACAGAAAGAAAACATTGTTTGGTGTCTGGATAACCTCATCAGTGATGTGGGACCACATTAATAAAATAACCAGCATCAAAGAACAAGAGGCAATACAGACGACTAAACAACGGAGAAGCAGGAAACCACATCAGACCTCTACTTGTCAACATTGATCATAAAAAGCAGAACTATTCCTAAAGAGTGGACGGGGATTTGTTTATCCAGCTGGATTTCGTGGAGGAATCACACACCCAACTTTCTCAGATTTTGAGAATGAAAACGCAATTAACTTTCTACCAGGAGGTAGACGTAACGAAAGATCTCGAGATGAGTCTTCAGTTGGCTCAGCGCCAGTCTCGAGGATCACGGGAAACGAGGCTGAGTTGAGATCAGGAGACGAAGCAGTAGCAGTGGACCCGACGCTCGGGTCGGCCCCTCTGTTGTGAATCTCTTCCTGCAATTGTTGGGAAACAATCTGGGATGAAAGAGGG
>NW_015506250.1:208443-213518 GCF_001515645.1 Sinocyclocheilus grahami | reverse complement strand
GGGAGGGGGGGTGAGGGGGGGGGGGGGGGGGGGGGAGTTCCCGATGAGCTAAACCTCAGATTTTTAGAAAACCAATAACACAACGTAATGAGATGACATGGAGGGAATTTTGCAAGCGAATCCTTGCCAACTATAAGATCTGCATATTCTCCAAACTCAAAGTTGAACTCCAAAAACCACTGGTTATTCAGAAGCCACCACAACACCAACAAAACTACAGGGACACTGACAAATAAGAGAGTCCAAGACAAAGATGAAAAGGAAAATGTTGATTTCATGCGGTAAAAAAAAACAATTATTTACATTTTCAATTAATTATTATTTAATTCAGTTTAATAAAAATGTCATGTGGTGTAGCCATAAACAAAAAAATATGAAAAGGAAAATGTTGGTTTCATGTGGTTTTAAAAACATTTACATTTTCAATGAATGAATGAAAACGTTTATAATTCAATTGAATGAAAATGGCATTTGGTGTAACCATAAACAAAACAAAGATGGGAAAGAAAATGTTGGTTTCATGTGGTTTTAAAGTGCCCATGGATTTTTGAAAATTACCTTTCATGCAGTGTGTAACACAGCTCTAAGTAGGGCTGTGCAATATATCAAAATTATTGAAATATCGCAAATGTACATATCACAATATGCATATCGCTATGGCTTGCAATATTTGGGGCCATGAACAAAAGAAAGAGAAAATCACTCACTGCTCTTACCTAAATAACGTTTGTAGCTTAAATAAGAATCAGCGCATATTGAATTCATAGAGTAAATACTAGGGCTGCACGATAAATCGCATGCGATATTTAACGCGCATCTTGTCAGAAAGCCGTTTCTGTAATCAGCGGTAAATCTCCATCACGTGCGGGCTTTCACATTGAGCAGCATTAACTACACAGAGCCGTTGTTCACTGACGAGCTGCGCAAAAATATCGCGCAAATATGAACGTGGTTTTGCGCAGCTCGTCAGTGAACAATGTCAGCCCGCACGTGATGGAGATTTACCACTGATTACAGAACCGGCTTTCTGACAAGATGCGAGTTAAACATCGCATGCGATTTATCGTGCAGCCCTAGCAAATACTAAGCAGTGTTGTATTTTTCCTTTTTATTATTCAATTCCTAAACTCATGTTAAAATTATTACACTAATGTTAAAATGACATTTTATGCAATGCTAGAGTAAAACACTACCGTTCACTTTCAGAAGTTGTTGTAGGGGTGCTTTCTTCTCACAAAAAGTGAAACATGTATGCTAGTTATATTAGAATCAGAATTAGCTTTATTCACCACTTACGTGTGCGCAAACACAAGGAATTTGTTGTGGTTTTACAGGAGCTCTTGATACATACATACAAATAACCATATATATGAGACACAAGATAGTTATAGAAGTTCACAGAACTGACTCAGCAGCAGCTGAGTAAAACTGTTTCATCTGAGCATGTGGCACTTTAAGCATTATCGTATCGCATATCGCATTATTTAATGAGTTATAGCATATCGCATTTTTCTTCAATATCGCACAGCCCTAGCTCTAAGTGAATGAAAACATCCTGCAAAGTTTTAAATCTGAAAGTGCACCGTGTATAAAGTTATTGTCTCTCAAAAGAATCATTGAAACGAGTCGCTTTTGAAACAAATCCCAAGCCGTTTCATGTTGACCTCAACATAAAACATTAGCATATTGCCCGCCCACTTGTTGGTCTTTTTGCGTTGGTCTGAATGAAAATGCAAATTCATTCTTTGCCACTAGGTGCTGCTTTTGGAGCGGTAAAAATAGCGGTTTCCCCGGTAACGCTGTACAAAAAGCAGCACTGCGCTCACAAACGCTGCTTTATCAGGCATTACAGGTGAGATGAAATGAAAATGAGGCCAATCGGACCAATCACTGCAGATTAGCGTCACGCAAAGGAGGGGTTTGGAAAAATGTATTGTTGGGCGAATTGTTTGGGAGTCGTTGAGCAAATAAGGTAAAAAATTGCTAAACGCATATTATAAGACAACGAAAGTGTTTTTTGACCTTGCATGCATGTCAACCTGTTGTTGGGGACTCCCAAAACATGAACCTTTCTTTACCCATAATAGGGGCACTTTAAAACATTTACATACCATTTTTAATAAATTAAAATTTTTATATAATTTAATTAAATGTAAATGGCATGTGCTGTAAGCATAAACAAGACAAAGACGAAAAGGAAAACGTTGATTTCATGTGGTTTTTAAAAAAAACTGCATTCTATTTTCAATAAATAAATAAATGAATTCATTAAAAAGTTTAAGGCCTATTTAATTCAATGTAATAAATCTGTCATGTGCTGTAACCATAAACAAGACAACGATATGGTTTTTGACAGTTAGCAGAAGCTAGAGATTACGGTTTATACCATTTTAAATATGAATATTTTTCTTACACAAATGCATCAATTCACTTCAGAAGGTCTTTATTAACCCCTGGAGCCGTGTGGAGCACTTTTTATGGTGGATGGGTGCACTTTATTGGACTTACACTTTACTTGAGCACCATTCACTGCCTTGTCAGCGAGAGAGAGAGCGAGAGCGAGAGAGAGAGAGATACAAATTATTCTAATTGTCTGAAAGAAGAAAGTCATATACATCTAGGACAGCTTGAGGGAGAGTAAATCATGGGGTAATTGTAATTTTCTGGTGAACTATCCCTATAACAAACACCACAAACTGTTGCCTTCAGTTAACTAAAACAAACATCTGAGCAAAACAATGTGTCTTTATATTTGTTCTTTAAACAAAGCGGCATCTAACTTCATTTAGTTTGTAATCTCTAGCTTCTGCTAACTTCAGTGGTTTATTAAAGCAATAAGCCCCAAGAAGTCGTGGGTTACAGTGAATTTATAACAGCTAAGGGGCGTTGTTATTTATAACAACAATATTTTAGCGGTTATAAATTCACTGTAAACCATGGCTTCACGGGGTTTATTGCTTTTATAAAACGGTTATTCCATATACGTAGTAAGGTTTCACAAAATAAAACGGAGCAAATAAAGTGTAATGATATTAATAAAAACATTATTCTTCCGCCAAACAATGTAGTTCCTCAAGTTGCAACAAAGTGGTTGCCGAGCAACACACAGAAGTAAACAAAGGTGTGTGTTTGTAGTGTAATTTACAACAGCTTCGAACGCGGCTCAGCCAATTAGAATCAAGGACCGGAACTCTCCGTTTTATAATACAGCACAACACAATGCGTTTACTGAGTCAAAGATGAAGTGAGAAGTTGCTAAAAGTGAAATACTGAAGTGAAATGCATTTACTAAAAACAAAACAACACCTCTCCGATCAAAGCGGATATAAATTCGCAAACAGCAAAGTTAAACCTGGCACTTGCGCATAAATGGAAACAGACGTTTCCACGTGGACCGAGAGGCCCGTTTTTATCCATCGCCCTCACAATGCCAAGTTAAACACAGAAAATGGAAAAATGAGTATGAGCAGCAGTGGAAACTTTGCAACTGTAGCTGTGTGAAATGATGACTTCTGTGCTGAAAGATAACCTTCAGATCATAGATAGGAGAAAAGTGCACACTAAAGTAAAAAAAAGAAAAAGAAAACACACCGCACTCATTAAAATGGTGCAGCCTGTCTTATAATAATTCATAACTTTGGAAACGTTTTCCTTCATGATCACAGTCTTTATAGAAAACAGTCCTGATGAGAGCCATTTCAGTCAGGGATTGAGGAAATGATCACTATGGAGTTTTACACGGCCAAGCATATTTTTTTCAGAAAATGTAAACATCAGTGGTTAAAAAAAGTACTTTTTCACTTTGCGTAAGAAATAGCATGATTCAGTGCAACCGTCCAGCGGTTTCACATCCTCTCAGTTAAACCCAGGGCGTGCGTCTCTTTGACCGAGAAATGAAGAGATTTAAACGTCTTTTTCCATGAACATCTGCTCCTTATTTCTGAGAGGATGTTGTTATGAGAGAGGAGGGGGAGATGAAGGAGCAGAAAGCAGAAATAATTCTTCCACAGAGATTCACTCGAGCTACACTAGATACAGGGTGTCTACAGATATGAACAAGTTCAATTTAAGACTTTTTAATACCACCTTATGTGAAATTTAAGACCAAGCCTGTGATGGAAATACACATTATATTACATACGTATATGTAATATTTAACGCGTTTAAATGTAAAAAGAAAACAAAATATCATTGCTGTCAAAAATGCTATTTGTTATTACGATATACAGTGAACTTTTCATATCAGCAGACAATATCCCATACAAAATATTCCCACAAAACAAGTGTCGCATCACCGAGAAGCAATATTTTTATCAGTTTTCTCTCAGCTTTTACATACTTAAATCTGCATGTTTTTAATATTTACCACAGGATGTCATTTACCTTTATAAAGACCAATATTTTTTTTTTTACCTTATTAAATGTATGCGTCATCTTTCAAGTCAAATTCTTACAATTGATCAAGAAATGTAATACACTAGAGGGCTGTTACCAATCAAATTAAATAATTACAAAATTACAACAGCAATAAATAATGTTATGAGAGTAATGTTGTAAATAAAATTTTTAACATACAAATAAGAAATGCATACTTTTAATAATGAGACTAAACCGCCAGTAGGTGGCGGTAAGTCACTTATTCATTCAACCGATTCCTTCAAACCTCTGAATCATTCAGTAACAAACGCCAGTGTGTCTTGGAGAATGTGCGCAATAATTCTGTTCTGATCTTTGTTCGGAACTATTTTCGTTGGTGAAATAGAACAAAACAGTGAACTGTGTCTAAAAATGTAAGTAACTTCATATACTTAACTACTTGTTTGTTGAACTAAAATCAGTGTAACATTTGCAATCGTGAAAATATTCAGCAAAATAGATCCCTTGTCATGGTATGTTACTTGACTATATCATGCTATAAATAAACTAAACCTTTTGAATTTTTACCTCAGTGTGTTTGTTCTGTGAGTTTCTTTATGTGTGCCGTACGCTCATTTGATTTGATTTCTCCATGAAAGTCTCTCACAGAGACAGGCAGCACGAGGCTCGACATTGATAATAGAAATACACTATCAATT
>NW_015506250.1:205174-205498 GCF_001515645.1 Sinocyclocheilus grahami | reverse complement strand
TATTTGTTATTACGATATACAGTGAACTTTTCATATCAGCAGACAATATCCCATACAAAATATTCCCACAAAACAAGTGTCGCATCACCGAGAAGCAATATTTTCATCAGTTTTCTCTCAGCTTTTACATACTTATGTTTTTAAGTTTTTAATATTTACCACAGGATGTCATTTACCTTTATAAAGACCAATATTTTTTTTTTTACCTTATTAAGTCATCTTTCCATCTTTCAAGTCAAATTCTTACAATTGATCAAGAAATGTAATACACTACAGTGCTGTTACCAATCAAATTAAATAATTACAAAATTACAACAGCAATAA
>NW_015506250.1:181926-205130 GCF_001515645.1 Sinocyclocheilus grahami | reverse complement strand
CCAGTAGGTGGCGGTAAGTCACTTATTCATTCAACCGATTCCTTCAAACCTCTGAATCATTCAGTAACAAACGCCAGTGTGTCTTGGAGAATGTGCGCAATAATTCTGTTCTGATCTTTGTTCGGAACTATTTTCGTTGGTGAAATAGAACAAAACAGTGAACTGTGTCTAAAAATGTAAGTAACTTCATATACTTAACTACTTGTTTGTTGAACTAAAATCAGTGTAACATTTGCAATCGTGAAAATATTCAGCAAAATAGATCCCTTGTCATGGTATGTTACTTGACTATATCATGCTATAAATAAACTAAACCTTTTGAATTTTTACCTCAGTGTGTTTGTTCTGTGAGTTTCTTTATGTGTGCCGTACGCTCATTTGATTTGATTTCTCCATGAAAGTCTCTCACAGAGACAGGCAGCACGAGTCTCGACATTGATAATAGAAATACACTATCAATTGCTGTTTAAGCTGAATGTGATAAAATCAGAAGAATCATTCGCACGTTTTGAATCGTGATTATATTTTGTCAGTTAAGTTTTAATCAGGCTATTAGTCCTGTCGGGCAAGTACAATTCTCAAGCCATTTTTCAGTAAACTTGCATGAACCCATTTAAAGGAGGCTGGACAGCGAGCTGGTGTTCCACTGTATTCTGTAAACGCGATTCTCTCTGATGGACACTCACTGGGTCCGTCAGACTGGAGAAATGTTTGTGGTAATGTGACCAAAAATATTTAAGACCTACTGAATCCGAATCGAAGACATTTTAAGACTTTTTAAAGCCTTATTTTAGGAAAACTTTATTTAAAGGGGTCATATGATGCGATTTCAAGTTTTCCTTTCTCTTTGGAGTGTTACAAGCTGATTGTGCAGAGATAAGATCCCTGAAGTTGAAATGATGGTAAAACTAATGACATTATTTACTGTCTTTACATTTATTTTGAAAGATGAAGCTCGCGATTATGGTAAGGGGCGTTACATTTCCGATGCGTGCTTGCGGTGTTCGGCCAATCACAATGCACTGGGTCAGCTGGCCAATCAGAGCAGACTGCGCTTGTCGGAAGGAGGGACTTTGTAGAAAACTAAGTGTTTGAGAGAGGCGGGGCATAGAGGACCTACAATAATGTATAGCATTTGAAAAACAATGTGTTTTTTGAACATTAAAGCATGTCAACATATTCTGTTACACCAAATACACTAAATAATGATCTTTAAAAATGCATCATATGACCCCTTTAAGACATTTTAAGGACCCGCGCGGCCACCCTGTAGATATAAGGACGGTTACTAAACAGTCATTTACAAGTTCACTTAATACATGTTTAGCATTTCTGGAATAACCTGAAGTAAGAATAAATGGAGTGAATGGAGAATGAGGCAGTCAAGCTCAAAAAATAGCTCAATTTAACTTGCGTCCTATAGTCTAAGCTTTCTAAAACTTTTGTAGCATATTTGCAATAGTATGGACTATTAATTACGGCAGGTTTTTGGTATGCTTTGCCATTTTTAGACCTTGATGGCTCCAGTCCCCATCCACTCGCGTTGTATGGAAAAGAGAAAAGAGCAGCATGAAACATTCTGCTAAACATCTCTTCTTGTTTTCCACAAAAGAAATACATCTGATACAAAATAAGGGTGAATTCATAATTAATGACAGATTTTATTTTTTTGGTGAACGGTCCCTTTAACGGTCTTGCTCAAAGGCCCAGACCTGATAAGTCATTAATCTTTGTTTGTTTGTTTGAATCTACAATCTTTCAGGCAGCAGCCCAAATTTCTAGCTAATAACAGGACCCACCACAACCAGATGCAACAGAAATTAAAAATTAAAGCCAAAAATATTAATGTGGCAATGAATCAGGAAGACAATAGGAAAACTGACCAGTTTAAATAGTTTACATGGAATGAAACACACTTCTATCGTCGAATACATATAACGTTATATATATATATATATATATAACTCCAAAACAAACACATCAGTATTAAATGAGCTTAAGTTGAACGTCTTTCTCACCTGAATCTGGGAGAATCCTTCAGACATTCCTCGAAGTCCACAGCAATCTTCATCTCGACTTGATCTTGATCAGGTTTATAAACACAGATTGAGAGCTAACAGGCTAGCGTTAGCTCCTGCTCAAACACAAGCAGCTCAAACTTCAGCTCAAATCACTCCAGAATCCCGAATAAACCCCACATAGGAGCGCCGCTCGTGTCAGAGGGACAGCGCTGTGGAAATGGGACTTAAGGGCTGTAGCGTTAGCTCCTCCAGCATTAGCGAGTGGACTGATCTGCGGAGAGTAACGTTAAATTAGGCAGTGGCTCGAACCCAAGTGTGCTGCCTATCTAGACTGCAGGTTTGGCCATGGGCTTCGTCCTGAAGAACAGAAACGAAACCAGTGGAGTAGAAAGACGTTTTGAATCCAACCGTAAGATAATAGTGGGCGGGGCTTAGTTTGAGTTCGCCTGTCAATCATCTTGAGCCTCACATCGGATTGGCTGACGTGTCTTTGTAAGGCGGGGCTTTGTACACACATAAAACAATACTATAGTGTTTTTGAACAAATACTATAGTAAAGTACTTGAATTCATTTGTTGTGGTAATTCTATAGCTGCTGTGGTCATATAACAACTGTAGTAATATTAACAAATTACTTCACTCTGCGTTTTCTACAACTATAAGGTATATTATACTACAATACACTGCAGTTTACTGTAGTAAAAACTAAAGTAAACTACAGTATTTATTACAGTTTATCAGTTCACTATACAGTATGCTGTAGCATTCATTAACAACGTGTTGTAAACACTATAATATATACAGTATAATACAGCATGGTTCAAAAACACTATAAATATAAATTACTACAGCATTTTTTTCATGTGGGGAGAGGGCGCGTCTAATTATTATAACAATTATCTGTCCTGTATATATTCGCAAGTTAAAGGTGCTCGGTGTTATTATCGTCCAGCGGTTAGCGATGGCACGCGTTACTTTTCTCAGCGCTGGTCAGGATTGACCAATCACAGCCGTTTGCGATTAAAGCCTCAGCTGTTTCTTTAACGATTGTGGGAGGGTTTGCATCTGTCTCCGTTTTAGGTTTCACTCACTGAATGTAACAGAGACATAATTATGTTACTTCGTAGTGTGCAAATGTGGAATCGGTCGTTTGAGCCGTCAAGCGCCCCCTGGAGGGAAAATAAATAAATACATTAAAGGGGTCATAGGAACGGTGACATCTGCGGTCTGAGATTTGAGACGCGCCAGTAACAGGCCAGCGAGTCCAATGCGCACTTCCCCTCCTGCCAAGTCCTGTCTGACACTCCAGTCTACACCGGATAGTTTAAATGGTGCATGTACATATCGACCACGCAGATGTCGCGGTGTGATGTTTTCAAGCTCTTAAGAGTTCCTTCTTTCCTGCGAATCTACTGACTGGATCAAGTTTGTGGTCGCTGCGTGTACTCATTGTATTTCCATCTAGTGGTAGATTTCTGGCGAGTCATATGTGCTTCAAACTGCTGCTGTGCATGTACTGATAATACTCAAATCTGCTAAAACCGGCTCAAAAAATAATAGACACATTTTCTGCCACAGTTACACTTATTACTGTAAAATAATTTTTTTTTAATTTTATTTTGGAGGCTCTGCCAGTATAAACATCCGCTTATAACAATAAAGGGTAAGTATAAATTAGACAACTGCATCTTCCAGACGTTCATGGGACAAGGCAGGAGCTGATGGACACATCTTGACATCTTTATGAATCCAAGCAATCTGCTGTAATGGATGGAGAAGTTACCAATTACTTCATTATAAACAAAAACATTTAGATTTGTTTTAATTAATTATTTAACATTTTATAATTTTTACTTAAAATTTATTTCATTATCACAAATATTTAGATTTTTTAATTAATTCTTTTAAATTTGATAATTTTTATTTAATTTCTTACATTATATCAAAAATATTTAGATTTTTAAAAATTAATTCTTTAAAATGTTATAATTTTTACTTAATTTCATTATATCAAAAATATTTAATTTTTTATATTAATTTTTTTAAATGTTATAATTTTTACTTAATTTCTTACATTATATCAAAAATACTTAGATTTTTAAAATTAATTCTTTAAAATGTTATAATTTCTTAATTTCTTACATATCAAAAATATTTAGATTTTTTTTAATTAATTTTTAAATTTTATAATTTTTACTTAATTAATTTCATTATATCAAAAATATTTTGATTTTTAAATTATTTTCATTTTTATTCATTTACAATAATTTTTCTATAAACATATTTTATCTTTTAAAATGTTTGATCATTTTTATTTATTAAAAAATTTCTAAAGAAAAAGCAGGGCGAAACGTATCACCAGAATAGCATTAAAAACTGATTTATGCTCAATAATTCCTAGACTATTTACAGAAAACAACATTTAAAAATATTTAAATTATAAAATGATAAATTAGCATGCAAACCCACATACGATAACGCTCTGTTTATTAAAAGCACGTGCCTAAAAGGGGCATTTATATCAACGACAGCAATAAAGTTTTTATAAACAGTTTTATTTCCATGGGAATAGACCAATTTGGAGTAGACGTCACAGTTGCAGCTGCGTGCGCATAGTGGTGGCATAAAAACAATGGGAAGCAAGTGGAGGAAAATGGATAAAAACCATGGAATAAGAGGAAAAAATGTATTGTTGTGTCTTTGGATGTCAGAATCGGAATGCAAATAATTTTTATATAATACTGTCGTCAAAGACGCCATTTGAAGCTAAAAGCAGACGTTTAAACGGACAGACTATGGATGAAACCTGCTATGATTACCCTACTTTTAAAGCATACATTTGATTTAAACAATAGGTCTATATAATATTCATATAGGGGACATATTGTATTAGCCCTACAGTTGAAATACATGCATGAAATACTATTTAAACCTATAACATTTTACATAACATTTACATTTTATTTCATAATTTTTTATTTCAGACTTTTTTTTCTTGCAAATGCAAGTTTATATCTCCTAGTTCGGACTTGATAACTTTATTCAACTCATCAATTGCGAGTTTGTCAATTCTGAGGGGAAAAAGCCAGAAGTGTGGGATTATAAACTAAAAAGAATGACTTTTTTTACCAGAATTGGTAGATATAATCTCGGAATTGCAAGAAAAAAAGTCAGAATTTTGAAATATGAACTCAAAATGACATTTTTTATTCTTTTATTCCGTGGCTTGAATGGACTGCTACTTTTTTATTCCGTGGCTTGAATAGACTGCTACGTTAAAGGCCGATAGATATCAGAACGGTATATCAGTGTTGCCAAGGTCGCGGTTTTCCCGCTACTTTAACACTGTTGCCGCGGGTTGCTTTTCATGTCCGCGGGTTGAAGCAACCCTAAAAACCATATTTAGTCCCTGAAATGCGAATTTTACCGGGGAACCCCACCAAAAAAACGTGTATTTTACCCCCAGAACAAGATATTTACTGGGGAACCCCCCTCAAAACACAATTGGGTGGATTTTGTTGTGAAAACCTGGCAACCCTGGATGTCGTCCGTTGTTGGTGCGGACGCGAAAATAGTTATAGTTGTTTGTGTGATATTAACATTATATATTACCATTATTATATAGCAAGTTCACGGTAATTATCACGGTATATTTTGTAAGAGCATGTGGCTTTCTTTACTTAAAAACAAATTCAAAAGAACAAGCTCATACCAACATTTTAATGACTGACAAATATGCATATTTTCATTTGAAGAACATGTACATCTATTTAGGAAAAGAAACAAAAAATCTTGGGGAGGAATACAATGGACACAGAAATTGTCAAATTACTCAAACCGCGTGAAGAAGAAAAAAAGAAAGTTCAACACAACGATAAAATCAAAGCACTTGTGCTTGCGAATGTATAAATGTAGGATTACACTTAATCTGACTTGATCATAAGAAGCCAGTGAGTCAAATATGAGTGCAATCCATACCGAAGACTGATGGGACACTGCAGGACCAAACCAGACCATTCATCTTTTTCATTAAATATTGGTAACCAATTAAGAAATATGCTAAGTGCTTTTATGTTCAATGTGTCCAGCACTGTTTTTGAAAGATTACAAGAACTCGACACATTTCCTGACATCCCTCAGTCGAGGGCAGGCCGAGTGAAAACACATTCACAATGACAGGAACATCTCAAAAACAGACCTCTTAAAGCCCAAACTCGGTCCTGGAGGGCCAGTGTCCTAAAGAGTTTAGCTCCAACCCCAATTAAACACACCTGAACCAGCTAATCAAGCTCTTATAGGCATACTAGAAACTTACCAGCAGGTGTGTTGAGGCAAGTTGGAGCTAAACTTTGCAGGACACCGGCCCTCCAGGACCGAGTTTGGGCACCCTTGTCTTAAACTAATGATTGTACTGTCTTTATGTGGAGAATATAAACAGTCGCCAGAAAAGGGTCTCAAATGCATTCAGGCAGAAACACTGCATCGAGATATTTGGGTGAATTTCATAAAACCTGTCAAGAACTTCTTTATTATTGTTATTATTATTTATTAATTTGTTTTCAGTAAATCAAAAGAACAAAAATATGTTTATTATTTGGTTATTTCATTAAAATTATACACAAATTAAGTAAATAAAGTTTATATGAAATAATGTTTTCAAATATTTTATTATTTATTCATTAATGTAATGCATCTGGATGTTTTATTTGAGATTGTACATTTTATTCTCAGTTTTCACATTACAGTAAAGAGGTGCTTTTTTTGCATTTTGAATTTTGGTAATTAGTCAGAATTATTATTATTTGCATCTTGGTAATGAGTCATAATATTATTTACAGTACATTAGTCAGAATATATTTGAGTATTTATTTTTGCATTACTGTAACAAGCCTGAATATATATTTGTATTTATTAGTAAGAGTTTATATTTATTTATTTTCCCGATTACAGCAATGAGTCTGAATATATATATATATTACAGCAATGAGTCTGATTTTTATTTTTTTTTACAGTAATGAGTAATTTTGCATTCAAGTAATGATAATTTTGGATTAAAGTAATGAGCAAAATAAATGTCATCATATATATTCTCCCTTTTGATTTTGAAGCCAAAACATGACCTAGACAAGTTCTTGTCAGGTTTTGCAGTATTCACCTATTTAGCAAAAATAATTACTATTATTCAATTAATTGAAATGATTCCAAGATCATAAATGCAATGAAAAATAAATTTGATCCTTTTTTGTGACCAATAAATTGGGCCATAAAAGCCTAATATTCATCAAATATGATACATAAAAATGCAATTTTTGAACATATTTTGTCTGAAGGTTCAATAAACAGTTTGATTGAAAATAAACTTTTTCTTTTTTTTTTGCATACTTCCAAATAGACTTCCAAATGACTATTATTTGATATGTCAAGCTCTCCAGGGTTAAACAGGGTAAATATGTCTGGTTAAGATTTATTCAAATCGCTAACCCCAAAAATGAGCAATAGCAATAGCCCGACTTATCAAGCTCTGCTAACAAGCAAAGTTTCTGCTCTATTTTGAAATATTTTGTCCTAAACTGATCTTAAGAGAGCATCTGGAAACCCTTCCAGCATCTCAAGGGACCTCTAGTGGTCAACAGACCGTGCTTGAAGAGAAAGTGAAAAAATCTTCACACAACATGCAATCGATGCACCATAGTTCACTCAGAGCATGTGAAAGTTTCTGTTTGTGTGCAGATTTTCAAAAAAACATTAAACTACATGTACAGTACAATGCAGGGCAATAGAGTTAAGGGGCGGTCACGCTGCACCTTTCGTTCCATTGACTTCCATTCATGTGCTGTGAATGCGTCAGACCGGAAATGCAAGCCTGTGCGAAAAGTTTTGCATTTCGCTGCGTTCCAAAGTTCAAGTTTTAGCTAATTCGCATCATGTGACACCGTATGACCAACGGCAGACTGATACGTCACAGCATGACCTCCTATCTGAATTAAAAGAACATACATTTTAAACCGCAGCGCTGCAGGAAAGTGGACTAGATTGTATGTTTTTACATTTTAGCTGTATTATAATTTGTTATGTTTTGAAATTAAGTTTTTAACAATTTCGCATGCTCAAAGTCTAGTGTGACCGCGGCTTGAATCACATACGGCTGATTAACCTACTGTTCATTTACCATCTTGTGGGGGGTCGACGGTGATGTCCTCGGTCTCCGTGTCATCCATCTCTTCGTCCTCGTCTTCCTCCTCTGCCAGCTCACTGGCGATGAGTTGTCGAGCTAGTTTAATGTTCATACCTTCATTATAATGCATCTTCCTCATCATCTGAAACTGCTTCTTTCTGGCTGAAGAAAGACAAAGCACGTACAGCTCTAAACACAAGAATCCACTTCTCCTTCAACACAAAGCCGGAGGAAAGCAGTGCTACATCAGTACATCAAACTCAATACTGCATGTGCTTTTATTTCACATTAGAATAGATGCTTACAACCCCGTTATCAAAATTTCACGCATGTTTCTGTTTTTCTTTAGCAATAAACACTGGATTAACAAAAAATAATCAAATCTTTAGTAAAATTATATTGATTAAAAAAAACATTCCTATCTGAATTAAAAGAACATACATTTTAAACCGCAGCGCTGCAGGAAAGTGGACTAGATTGTATGTTTTTACATTTTAGCTGTATTATAATTTGTTATGTTTTGAAATTAAGTTTTTAACAATTTCGCATGCTCAAAGTCTAGTGTGACCGCGGCTTGAATCACATACGGCTGATTAACCTACTGTTCATTTACCATCTTGTGGGGGGTCGACGGTGATGTCCTCGGTCTCCGTGTCATCCATCTCTTCGTCCTCGTCTTCCTCCTCTGCCAGCTCACTGGCGATGAGTTGTCGAGCTAGTTTAATGTTCATACCTTCATTATAATGCATCTTCCTCATCATCTGAAACTGCTTCTTTCTGGCTGAAGAAAGACAAAGCACGTACAGCTCTAAACACAAGAATCCACTTCTCCTTCAACACAAAGCCGGAGGAAAGCAGTGCTACATCAGTACATCAAACTCAATACTGCATGTGCTTTTATTTCACATTAGAATAGATGCTTACAACCCCGTTATCAAAATTTCACGCATGTTTCTGTTTTTCTTTAGCAATAAACACTGGATTAACAAAAAATAATCAAATCTTTAGTAAAATTATATTGATAAAAAAAAACAGTGCTTTCTTTGCATCTTTATATCAATATGGTACATGGTTATCTGATTTAAATCAATGTGATAAATGACTTTGGTCAAAAGTAATCTAAAAGTAATCAAACAGCAGTCTGATTACATTACTTGAAATGTGTAATGTAATGAATTGTGTTACTAACTGCAACTTTTGTCATGTAATCTGGAATCAGTAACGGATTACAATTTGTAAGTAATTGTAAGTATACATTAGAGCTGCATGATTACTCTTTAAAGATGTTTGTGCTGCCACTGACACAGAGCAGACAGCTACCATGTTTGGGTAAGAAACAGCTTCACAAACAGTCTTTTCAACTACACAGTATTATTTCTGTCTTGCAGTCATTCCTATTATCAGAGAAATACTGGGATGAAAGTTTATAGTTCAGATATAAACTAGCGATCAAAGTAGAGCAAATCCCCTTTTGAAAGTAACTGGCGCTTCAAATAATGCTTGTGTCTATTGCATTGTTTCGCCACTAGGTGGCAACAAATGACCGTTTAAAATGTATTTGTCATTGAATCATTCATTCAAGAGATACGTTCAAACGCAGTAATTCATCCAGTAATGAAACAAGGGAAGTATTTGAGTGAGCCATTGAATCATTCATTTAAACCACTTTTTCATAATTTTAATTAAAAAATTGGTGTATTAAATATATTATATTTTAAATATATATTACACATTTAGATTTCTAATACCTCGGGCAAATTAATTAAACACTTTTAATTAATTTAATTAAACGCACAGCTGTCAGGGTCGAGGAATGAGGACTGCAAACGAAGATGCATACTTCCAAATAGACTTTACTGAGAATACTGGAGTAGAACAACACGTACCACAATATAATGACCGACAAAGGATAGAACAGAATCAGGACTATAAATACACACATGGTAAATGAGGGAATTAAACAGGAACAGCTGGAAAAGGATTAACTAATCAGAAACCATGGTAACTAAAGAGCGCTCAAAACAGACATGACAGGAACTGAACTAAACTGACCATAATTGTGACATTAGCTCCCCCTCTTAGAAGGTGTGACCTCACGCCACAAGAGTAGATGATAGAAAAGAGGAAAAAGGGCGGAGGCTTAGGTGGAGGGCGTGGTGCTGGTGAAGAACAGGAACCTGGAGAAGTCGGAGGAAACCAACGCCATGGTGGAGCCGACGGTGGGAGGAACCAGGGTGGAGCTTTGGCCGAAGGACTGGGAGGCACCCAGAAACCGATCAACAGAGGCGGAACCATGGTGAGTGGAGGAACTGGCGGAGCAGAGAGGCCGACGGACCCGGGCGACATCGAAGGCCTGGAAGCCCAAGGTGGAGCAGCTGGCTCGCGTTACTGAAGTGTAGCCGAAGGGGTGGAGGTTTGAGGCGCAGCCGGAGACCCGAAAGTCCGTGGCGGAAGCTGCGCGATGACCAACCGAGGTTTGTCCGGATGTACGAGGGAGCCCAGAGGAGTCCTAGGGCAGACGGACCTCGGTGGAGACGAGGGAATGCAGAGCCGGAACTGCAGAGTCAGCGGAGGTGGAGACATGGGCCTGGAGGGCTGAAGTGCAGCCGGGGACTCGGCGCAATACCAAGCTGGTGGAGGGGAAACTTGAGGAGAGGCTGACGAGCCGCATGGTGCTAGCGGCGGAGGCTGAGCCGAGGAGCTGGACGACACCAGTGGGGCCGACGAATCCAGGGGACTGGCTGAAACCAGCGGAGGAGATGGGACCAGGAAATCCGACAGGGACATCGGAGGAGGAAGGTCTCCGGACGGGACCGGCAAAGAAGACATAGGTTTGAATGTGGCTACTTGGGTAGGAACTGGATCTGCGCACCACAGATCTATGAGGTTTATGCCTGCCTCTGGCTCTAGGGTGGACTGATTAGCGTGCTTAGCCTCCAGGGCTTTGGTGGCATCCGGTTCTGGTTCCTGGACGAGCCCTGTTGGTGTCTCGGGCTCGCTGACTGTGAGGGAGAGGCTGCCGTTCTGGAGCATCCAGCCCAAATATCCCAGCCACCTTCAGCTTTCTGGTCTGAGGAGGAGACGTAATGCTGGTAGGTCCATCTTTTCTGTTTGTTTTTATACGGTCGGTTATTCTGTCAGGGGTTGTCGAGGAATGAGGATTGCAAACAAATATTCATACTTCCAAATAAACTTTACTGAGAATATGGGCATAGAGCAAAAACTCTATTCATTACTTTGCTTGCTGTTTTCTATGTTTACAGCCGCACACACACGCAGAGAGGCGTGTTTGACTGCATGCGAACACCGAACTGAACCCTTTTTCGTATCTCCTTCACTCCTTGCATTATACACATAAAATTGTCAAAATATCCATCTCGACAATGATTGTGGCAAATGCAGTCTGTTGTGTCTTAAGTGAACGAGAACAGCTGAGAAATAAATCGGATGTTTATCATTATGTTGGATCCGTGCATCAGGTCTTAAAGGGGCAGCAGCCTAATAATACCTTGGTGCTGTCATTATGCTCATCAAACAACAAAACATTTTTTTTTTTACAAAGATTAATCTACATTTCATTTATGTGAACACTATGCAGTGTTATTTTACACTTAATGATTAAGTACTTATCTTTAAGTAATAAATGGAAAGCAAAGTTACATTGAAATATTTTACATTTTCTTGCTGATCTGAAAAACGATCCAGTCCGTGGCTCAAAAACCATAACATTTGCCTGATATTGTGGAGTATGTTATAATGTTCTGTTTTGTTGGACAACAGGTTTAGAAATGCTCCGCATTACAAGTCATGCTCGGCTTATGTTGCTTTTTCAGATGCACCATGCACGTGTTTCCTCATCTCTGCGCGCAACTCACGGACACACAAACAGAGCCAGTTTGGAGAGAAATAAAACAGACGGAAATTATTTAAATGCAAAACCGGAAAAAAACGCTCTGATTGGTTGTTTACTGCGCGAGGACAGGTCACCAGATTTTTGCGTAGTTTGAGTGACAAATCGTACCAGCGTACTTTAAGGTCAAAATGCGTACCCGCTATGCAAAATGCGTACAGGTTGGCAGGTCTGCCAATGTGGTCCAAGTAAGTCAGGGGAAGGGAAACCAGTCTGTAGTTCTCTAAAAGAGATGGATTAAGGGTGGGTTTCTTAAGTAGTGGGGTTATACGAGCCTGTCTAAATGCTGAGGGAAAAACACAGTGTGAAGGGAAGTATTAATGATGTGAGTGAGTGCAGATACAACTGCAGGAGAAATGGCTTGAAGGAGATGAGATGGAATAGGATCAAGCGGACAAGTAGTAGGATGATTAGAAAGGCTAAGTTTGGAGACTTAGGCCTCGGAGAGTGAAGAGAAGGATGTGAACAAGTTTATGTTTGCTGGTAAGATGTGCTTGACAGATTGTGGTGTGGAAAATTGTGCACTGATGTTTTTAATTTGATTAATGAAGAATGTGGCAAAGTCATCAGCTCTTAGAGTTGATGAAGGAGGGGGAGGAGGAGGACAAAGGAGGGAGGAAAATGTTTTAAAGAGCATGCGAGAGTTGCTAATTTAGTTATGATTGTATGTCATTTTAGCAGTGGAGACATTAGCGGAGAAGGAAGAGAGGAGTGACTGATACACATTAAGGTCAGTAAGATTTTTTGATTTGCGCCATACCCTTTCAGCAGCCCTGAACTTAGAACGATGTACACAGAGAACATCAGACAGCCAAGGGGTAGAAGGGTTGGTACAAGCTGGCCTGGAAGACAAGGGGCAGACAGTGTCTAAACAAGATGTAAGAGTGGAGCAGAAAGTAACAGTAGCACTGTTAGCATCAAGAGATGATAACTGTTTAGGGGGAGGAAGCGAAGAAGAAACCATAACAGATAGCCGGGAGGGTGAGAGTGAGCGTAGGTTACGTCGAAAAGTGACATGTGTAGGGGTATGTGTTGTGTCAGGAACAATGTTGAGGTTAAGAGTGAGGAGAAAGTGATCCGAGGTGTGTAGTGGAGTAACCAGTATATGATCAGTGGAGCAGTGTCGTGTGTAAATAAGGTCCAGTTGGTTGCCTGATTTGTGAGTAGCCGTGGTTAACACTCGCTTGAGATCAAAAGAAGCAAGCAGAGTGTGGAAGTCTGCAGCCTGAGGTTTATCTAGATGGATGTTGAAGTCTCCAAGCATAACTAGTGGAGTTTCATTCTCAGGAAAGGTTGAGAGCAGCACATCTAATTCTCCCACGAAGTTACCTTGTGGTCCTGGGGGTCGATAAACAACTACAAAATGGATTTTAAAAGGGTGGGTAATAGTGACTGAATGTGATTCAAAGGAGATGTTGATACCTAGAGAAGGTAAAGGAATACATTTCCGATCATTAGAGATAAGCAGACCAGTACCTCCACCCAGAGCCGATCCTCTCTTTACGCAAAATACACAAGCTGCATAGGGCCCCGATACGCCAGGGGGCCCCCTTGCACTCAAAGATGATTTAATTTTAGTTTAGATTTTTAATTTGACCAGCGGTTAGGGGGGGAATGAGAAATTATTGGAGAGTGCTGCAGGAGTAGCATTGTCCTCTGGTTTGATCCACGTCTCTGTCAGGGCCATGAAGTATAGTCTTGAATGACTAGTAATAGATGTAATGAAATGTGCTTTGTTTACTGCAGACTGACAATTCCAGAGATCAATAGAAAAAGAAAGTAGTGTATTAGTAGACATAGGCAAAGTGCGCAGGTTGTTAGAATTGTACTCCCTATAGTGTGTGATACGTGGTTAGCGAGTGGTAGTAATAGTAGAGATATGAAACACACAGTAAGAGTTGGTCACAAAAAAACAAAACACTGAAACAGAAGTGAAGCAAGGTGTAGAAAAGATGAATGAATCAAAAGCGATACTTATGTCCCTTGTCTGTGTACCTGCACGGTGGAGTTGCACGGTAGAGTTGATGGTCTTTACACTCTTCTGTCTTCACACGAGGGCTGTCGCAGTATACTAATCTTTTTTATACCCGTCTGACAAATCGGAAATTGAATGGACACAATTTACTGTTTATCACAACAAAGGGCTAAGCAAGCGCAAGCGCACGACACTGACAAGGTACGCAATACAGTACGAGACCAAACGCGATTTCAGCACGTCTCACAGTAAACAAAACAAGCGTTTCCTAGCAACGACAACTGCGCTAATAAGACAAGAAATAAATACACTTATGAGCTGCTTTTAACTTCCGCTGATTGACTGCTTCTCTCAAAGAGTATTTCTTTACACTGTCTATTTAAAAGAGCTCATTTATTTGTTTTATATATTACATATTTAATTAAATATGTCCAATATTTAATGTTCTATTTAAGCATTCATAATCTTTTTTATACCCGTCTGACAAATCGGAAATTGAATGGACACAATTTACTGTTTATCACAACAAAGGGCTAAGCAAGCGCACGCGCACGACACTGACAAGGTACGCAATACAGTACGAGACCAAACGCGATTTCAGCACGTCTCACAGTAAACAAAACAAGCGTTTCCTAGCAACGACAACTGCGCTAATAAGACAAGAAATAAATACACTTATGAGCTGCTTTTAACTTCCGCTGATTGACTGCTTCTCTCAAAGAGTATTTCTTTACACTGTATTTAAAAGAGCTCATTTATTTGTTTTATATATTACATATTTAATTAAATATGTCCAATATTTAATGTTCTATTTAAGCATTCGATAGGATATTAGTTTCTGCAGTGTTTTTAAAATTATCATCAAGAATTGTGAGATTTCACCTGTATTAATATATATTTTGGACTTTTACTAGACAACGCTATATGTAAGTATTTTACTGTGTAACACTGCATAAGACTGAGAAAACTGAGGAAAAGAGACAAAAGACAAAAGAAAGGGTTGTGGAGCAGTGTGTGTTTGAGCCGCTGGCTGACGGTGCGGTGAGCTGTGCAAATGTGCAATCAGTGTGAGAGGAAACAGAGGTGAATCTGAGGTCAGGAGAGACAAAGACACGTGTCTCACCTTGCTCCTCCGGACTCAACTCCTCCTCCTCTTCCTCACTGCTCTCCTCCTCCGGCTCCTCCATGAAGCGAGATTCTGCGCCTTCTGCCGCTGCCGCCAGCCTGAGACACACAGAATTCAGAAAGAGTTTGGTGTTTTTAATTTTGATTCAGATATATTTGTATTTAGTATAAAGATAATATTATATTTTTTATTAATATTTTGAAACAGTTTTTATTTTTATATTTTCTGCTTTCATTTTTTTTTTTTTTTATAAACATTTTTAAAATATAATATTAAATTCATTTAATTTTTGTTGTGTTTTTGTCATTCTTTTTTATGTCTATATAGTTTTTATTCATTTTCATTTTAATGTTGTTTTAGTTATTTTAGTATATCAAACTAAACTAAACGATACAAATAAAACAAAAAATAGAAAAAAATGATTAAAAGTATATTATTATATTACATATCATAATTTAAAATGCATTTTCTGTCACTTTATGAAGCCACAGGCATGTGCAACAAAGCTTAATTTCCCATCATTTCCTGTGGCAGCACAGTAATGATAAAAGCATCAATTACACACCTAATGTGCATTGCTGTTGCACTAATGCTAAAAACCTTGCTGTCTTTGTCATGAAGTGAAAAAAATAAATAAATATGTAATTGCCCAAAACATCCATTTAAGTCTAACCAAAATCACTGTATGCACATCATACTGTATCCATATCGATGACTTATAAGTAGAAACTAACCAGGAGGACTCAACGGCAGCTTATAAGGGAAAAAACAATAAGTTCTTCAATTAATTTGACTCAGATGGCCTTCTCATTGCTAATAGCTAATGTTAGTAAAACACAACTCAGTGCAGCTTAAGAACGTTTTTCATTAAACCTGGTGGTCTTTGTAGTATTTTCACTGTTAATGTGACCAGATCTCTAAGGAAAGCATCTCTCAGGAGTAACCAACCGGACACACACACACACACACACACAGTGGCCCCAGTGAATGCTGGGTAGGAGAGCATAAAATGAAAAACAATAAGTTCTTCAATTAATTTGACTCAGATGGCCTTCTCATTGCTAATAGCTAATGTTAGTAAAACACAACTCAGTGCAGCTTAAGAACGTTTTTCATTAAACCTGGTGGTCTTTGTAGTATTTTCACTGTTAATGTGACCAGATCTCTAAGGAAAGCATCTCTCAGGAGTAACCAACCGGACACACACACACACACACACACACAGTGGCCCCAGTGAATGCTGGGTAGGAGAGCATAAAATCCATGTGCCTGAGGGAAACACAAGATAAGAGTGGTGAAAGAATGACACAGTAGGAGGACGACGATGACAAAAGAGACAGCAGAGATACAGCCGGAGAAAGAAAGTGAAGGTGAAGGTGAGCGGGACTAAAGCAGAGCAGTTGTATTACTAGGAGGTTTGGGATGCTCTTCCTGGCAGCGAACATCAGCTTCAGATTCAGTTACAGGCCTGCGGCAGACAAACCACTCACTCACATCCATCTCAGAGCTTTTAAAGACACGGATCTAGATTTAACATCCAAATCCTGCATTAAAATGGACCTATTCTATTCATTCAAAGACTTTAAGTGCCTTTCTCTCGGGGCAAGAAAATCTATAAACATTCTGGTGGGAATTCTTACATAAAATCAAATAGTGGCTGCGTTGTTTTAAAGGAATAGGTCACCTAATAATACAAATTCTAAATCAAACAGTGACATCGAAGCACACTTGTTTTTGCGTTTATGTCATAACACAAGCTCCAGTGCAGTGTTGTGTATAACACATTACAAGTAACGTGCAAGTTACGTAATCAGATTACTTTTTTCAAGAAACTAATAAAGTAACATTACGTTTTAATTTACAACAAAAATATCTGAGCTACTTTTTTCAAATAAGTAATCCAAGTTACTTTGTTTTCCCATTTATTCATTGACTTTTGGCGCCCAGCCTAGGTGACAAAAAGTAACGTAAAAGTAACAATGCATTACTTTCCATGAAACGTAACTAAGTAATGCAATTAGTTACTTTATGGAGAATCGCGATATCATAATGCATTACTTTTGAAAGTAACTTTTCCCAGCACTGCTCCAATGAGGTTTTATTGAGGTGACTGTAAATTGACCTTTCGCAAAGACCCACCCCCCTTCGTTACTGTTGCTACGTCCGACAAGCCATGGCAGTCATGCTCTCACAGAGTGAAAAATACATTGCAAATAGAGATCACGATTCTCCCACGATTCTGAACGAAACAAAATAGTGTCAGACACAATATTATTGCTGCAGTCTATTTATAAGTGTTTAATTAATTTGAATAAATTAATTTTAATAACAGAACATTTAGAACATTTTAATATATATGTATTTTTGGATTGTTTCATTACAGGATGAATCAGCGTTTTTGAACTAATCTCTTGAATGAATGATTCAATGACAAATACGTTTTTGTCAGTCACTTGTTGCCACCTAGTGGCGAAACGATGCAATCGAAAAGCGTTATTTGAAGCGCCAGTTACTATCAAAAGGATATTTACTCTATTTTGATCACTAGACATCAATGTTTATATCCGAACTATAAACTTCCATCCCAGTATTTCTGTGATAATATGAATGACTAAGACAGAAATAATACTGTGTAGTTGAAAAGACTAAAGCTGTTTCTTACCTAAACATGGTAACTTTCTGCTCTGTGTCAGCGGCAGCACAAACAGATTTGAATGCAGATTTGTATGACTTTTTCAAAGGTTTAATGGTAACGAGCAAATCATCATTTAAAAATGGGATCACATGGGTGTTTGAATCGAGATTATGATCTTTTAACGATTAATCGTGCAGCTCTATTACAGCACTAAATAAACATGAATGAATATCAGAAGGTATCTTGTTTCAACTGCGGAAAGATGTCAATACACAACATTTTTCAAGTTCAAGTCCACCAAAGTTAATGTACTCTCCTGGTTGGTGTGTTTATCGGACAAAATGGCGGATTCGGCGTTATGATTGGTTAGACTTCCTGCGAAGGTTCAGTTGGGCTCTGTATAAATGAGGTTGGTTGATTTAAATGTGTGGCCACATATACTATTGCTCTACGAAATTTAAATAAAATTGAGCAGTCTATTAAAAATAATTCTACAAAGATACATATCGCACAAGGTTCAAGGTTTTTTGTGAATTTTCCATGTTGACCAACAGAAAGCTGCTTGGTTTGAAAGCAAGCACTGCTAAAATGTTGCACTTAACCACTTAAATTGTTTTGTTTATCATTCAAAATTAATAGGCCTAGATCTTTTCAGAAGACTTCCTTTTTCTTTAATAGCAAGCCGCCTAGTCTGTCTGTAACATATTTTAAGAAAGGCAATTTCAAAAATGTGACATTCATGATGTGTTGCAAAACATCATGAAAAACAAGATACAATGCAATGTTTAAAGATCTTCATCTGCAAATTTTAAAAAGCAGCGTAGAGGGAATGCAATAACATTAAATGTTAAAAAACTAAACTTTTTTTGTGTGAAATACATTCTCAATAGGAATCGACACAATTGTGAATATTTGAATAATTGTGAAAATTGTGAATATCACGTGTACGCGTTGCTTTACCACGTAAAAATACAATAAAGTGTAAAATGTCATAGTTAACGGTGTCTGACACAAAATCTATGCTAGTCATAGTCTTAAAATGATTTGTTTGTTATCTTTTGTTTATTTAGTTTTTAGTAAAATCAAATGTGACCTTGTTGTTTGCAACTATGGCAACGTCCGCCCCATGTTCGAGTCGCAAACACCGCCTCGACTGCACAAAACTACAAGAGAAAGCCGCAGCCGTTTTCACCGCTTGCCACTTTCTGTGTGAAAAGGCCTTTAAACGGTCTTCATACGGAGCGTGAACAACCATGGGACACACATATTCCACCCGTTGCGTAAATTTTAGGGGCTCCATGTGCAGGGCTCTGTACTGACATGTTTTTCTGTATATCAGAAGCACATGGCGGCTTTTTTGGAAACACTGAAATGCCAGGAAAGCAGCGTGTTTGAGTCGAACTCCAAACAGAAGCAGTCAGACAGAAGACGCTGGACAGACACTACTGTGAAAGCATTTAGCAGCTCTGCTTGAGTTGATGTGACCGATGATTCGCCTGTAGGCTGTGACGTGACATCTGTTCGGACTTCTGGTTGTTCGTGTATTGTTAACTACATTAAACTAACAAGGAGGCAGGAAACCAAAAATAATAGAAATACTCTGTTCTCACAGCTGTTGTATCTTAATGAGCTTTCCTTACATAGGTTACTTAAACGCACTCCATCACTGTGAATCCACTGATGTCAAGGCAGACTTGACTGACGTCACAAGAACGTGGCAGGAAAAATGCAAAGGTTTGGGACAGTTGTGATCCATCATGTTACCAAACATTGCTTTTAGAAATCGATTTTGATGCATTTCTGCTTGATTTTCAAACTGACTCTTTTTATAGCTTTCAATGAATATCGTGTTTTTTTTCCCATCAAATGCTCTGTCAAAGCTTTATCTAGTGTGCAAGCAGCCTAATCTTTGCGTGAACAACATTTCCTTTTTTCAGAAAAGAGGGCTCTGTGCACAGACTCCGTTTCATCCAGTGCAATGTAAATAGAAAAAAGAAAGCACCACTATCGCAGTGTTTTAACACACAAAAAATTAAAATGGGATATATTTCAGCACTTTGAAAGTACAAACCACAGTTGTCCAGTTATCAGTATTACAATAACAATAATTAAAAAAGCGATGTGCGTTTCTTTAATTAAAGGCACTTTTATGTCCCAGAAATTGATTTTGATTAAATGACTCTGCATTTTATTGATATTTTGTTACTTTTTTTTTATTATTATTTCAAATTAAAATGATTTTAGAAGTTGTTTTTCATGCCTTTATTTATTTATGTATTAATTTATTTTTTATTTCCTTTCAATGCATAGATTTTTCTTGGCCCAAACACAGACTTTTGATCTAAGAAAACCCATAGTAAAAATTACAAAAGCATTTCTATTATATGTGGTTTCATACAAATTATGACTATTCACCACTACTACCATCTTGCCACGTTTTTCCAAAAGTACTACTGCGCTTAGAATGCAAACTCGGGTCCTTTTATAATCCCAATAGGGTTTATAATTTAATTTAATTTTCTTTTTCTTTATTTATACAAAAAGATCAAATTTTCATTTGCATAAAGACTGAATACCAATCCTAAAGATGCGTGCTTTGAACTTTATTTTTCTAAATTACAGTTTTGTTCATTTAATCACTCCTTGGAAAATGCACTCAATCCAATTTGTTCTAACAAGCACATTTTTTATTTTCTTATTACATTTAATAGGGTGGTGGCAGCTTCACTCCTGAATCCACGCAGTAGCACAACCACATTAGAATTCATACATTTATGCAGATATAGTCTAAACAGCATTAATGTCAATTTAAAGACCCTTTTGGGGTAGGGGCGTGTTTGTTTTGGTGATTTCAAATGTCAACATTGGCAACCAGAAATTGCTTACCCCGCAACTGTCACCTGAAATCGACAATTGGTATTATCTGTAAAAAAAAAAAATTGATCAGAGCATGCTTATTAAATTAGTCATTTTGATTTGATCTGTTTGTTCTGTAGACATGAATGAACAGATATCTCAAATCACGCTGTTTGTTGCTGCATGCTGCTTTCCTGTTTACTTACTATTTTGCCTGTTGCATGATAAAACTGAAAAATCTCAGACTTGCACTGAAGGAGGGACCCGTGCCATATCTGCAAGCAAAATATCAGAGACTTGGGGTTTTGCCAGGAAATAAAATGCCCTAGCAACCGCATAACGCACCAGAAGCACTCAAAACACCTTAACAAATGCCCTGGCAACCACCCACACGCAAGCATTGTGGAGGGGATTTCGCACGTTCTTTTATAGAGGTCTTGGATGAAGTGAGTCTTGGATGAAATCAGTGCAAGATTTACCGACAGAAAAATGAACAAAGCAAGACCAAGGACCAATCGAGCAATGCTAATCTCTTTAGAATGGATGTTCATGTCCCCTCGCTAAATAATCAAGAGATTAGTTTAATTCATGTTTGACTGCAAACAGCGGTTTAAAGACCCTTTTGGGGTAGGGGCGTGTTTGTTTTGGTGATTTCAAATGTCAACATTGGCAACCAGAAATCGCTTACCCCGCAACTGTCACCTGAAATCGACAATTGGTATTATCTGTAAAAAAAAAAAAAATTTGATCAGAGCATGCTTATTAAATTAGTCATTTTGATTTGATCTGTTTGTTCTGTAGACATGAATGAACATATCTCAAATCACGCTGTTTGTTGCTGCATGCTGCTTTCCTGTTTACTTACTATTTTGCCTGTTGCATGATAAAACCGAAAAATCTCAGACTTGCACTGAAGGAGGGACCCGTGCCATATCTGCGAGCAAAATATCAGAGACTTGGGGTTTTGCCAGAAAATAAAATGCCCTAGCAACCACATAACGCACCAGAAGCACTCAAAACACCTTAACAAATGCCCTGGCAACCACCCACACGTAAGCATTGTGGAGGGGATTTTGCACAATGGGGTTTGCCTTTTAAAAGTGTGCCATTTCTACTTGTTTTTCAGAGAAGAAAACAGTGTCACTAACAAAGTGGATGGTGAGCAAAGGTGGTGGCCACGTTTTGGAGCAGCACCTTGGTTTCGCAGACGGCAATGTATTCTTTGGCTGCTTATTTTTTTTCCCCATTATGTTTCTGTTGCCTAAAGATTCTTTGTTAGGATAAATCCAGATGATACAACATAATGCACTGCACAATTTCCTAAGACAGGAGAAATGAAGATGCACTGTTCCAGCATTGGAAGACTATTTATAAGTGTTATAAGTGCAATACTTTAAATAAAGAATTTTATATTTTGTAATTATTGTGTCTGTTTGAATTGAATGCCAGTAGTGCCTATGTAGGGTAAAAATAAAATGAATTCTATATAAAAAAAATTATAAAATCTAATGAAACATATTCAAATGAATTAATTACAGTAGCATACTGATGAATTGGATTTTTACAGTAATTTATTGTAAAAAGTACAGTTTGCAACTATAAACCAAATACAGTTTGCTACTGTAAATCTTAATTACAGTAACTTACTGGCAACTGTGTTGCCAGTAAGTTACTGTAAAAACCCTTTGAAATTATTATCCTATTCCTACAATAGGAAATATCTCAATATAGTGCCTTGCTTACAGTATCGCAATGCATTGCAACATATCGTATCGCCCCCCCGTAATACGTATCATATCGCCAGATTCTTGCCAATACACAGCCCTATTTGAAGCTGCACTGAAACTGCAATTTGGACCTTCAAATCATTGGTTCCTGTTGACGTCCACTACATGGAGAAAAATCCTGGAATGTTTCCTCAAAAACCTTAATTTCTTTTCGACTGAAGAAAAAAAAAAAAAAAGACATGAACATCTTGGATATCATGGGGGTGAGTAAATTATCAAGAAATTTTGATTCTGGAAGTGAACTAATACTTTAATTTGCAGAAACTGTGACAGAAATATATAACTTAATGTAATGATAGTACTACTAAAACATTATTCTTTAAAGATTATTTACCCCAAAAAAATATTTACCAGAATTTATTTACCACAAAAAAGTAAACACAAAACGCAGTTTTTCTGAAAAAAAAGAGCTAAAAAATAATTATATATTTTATCAAATTAATTAATTAGAGATGCTTTTGATCATTAAAATTTAACAAAAGCATTAAAATGGAATCCAGAAAATTAATGGAAAACACAGAATTTGTACAAATAAAACTGATTTAAGTTTAAAAAAAAATCATTCATATAGCCTTAATTTTTTTTTTTAACTTATAATAAATTGTTGTTAAATTTTTCATGATTTCAAGTATTTGTCGAATGATTTTTGATTTATATTTTCAATGTACCATTAAAACAAGAGTCTAGAAAAATTATAATGGAAAAAATTGAATATTTAA
>NW_015506250.1:177057-181764 GCF_001515645.1 Sinocyclocheilus grahami | reverse complement strand
GGGGGGGGGGGGGGGGTTATATGTGTTTTAGTTTCTCTCACTCTGCAGTAACTCATTTAAACTTAACGGGATTGAAAAATATACTGTAGTATTCTGTAGCAAACCTAGGGTTGCAAAAAGGTGGGAAATTCCCAGTAAATTTCGGAAACATTCCAGAAATTTTGGAAACTTCCCAACTTTTTTTGACAAAGGCCAATATATTGGACAAAATTTGGCATTTTTTAAATTGTCAGCATCGGCCGCTAAGTTACTGTTTGTCCGATGTCTCAGAAGTGGGACTTTTACTTTGACAGCGATGTAAATGCCAAATCCCATTCTTTGTCTGCATTACTTTACTGCCTCTGTTCAACAGTTTTCTCTAATACACTATTATTAGATTATTTATTTATTTCATTATAAATTTTAAATTAACACTCTGACATCATTTCATTCTTTGTTTGTTGTGGGACAAGAGAAATATTATAATATTATACTACAATGAATAATACTTTAGTTATCGAGTAGTTAGGTGCATCAATTAATTTTTTTTTTTTTTTTTTAAATAGTGTCTAATTTAGTGTCACTGCAGTCTGCTCAGTTGTCTCACAGGACAGGAATTCAGTAATAAGTGCCATTCTTACAGTGTGTCCTATTTTCCTAAGAGTGGGAGAGCTGGATTCAAGAACAATGTCTTCTGGCGAGAGAGGAATAGGAGGCAGAGGAAGCTGGCAAGCCAAAAAGCACACCTACATACATCGACACGAGCCGTACGGACAACACAAGCTCTCCAGAACCAGGAGGTTTTGGACTTCCTTTATCTATGTTTCTGAACATCAAATTTTGGCCGACCTAAAAGCACAAATCAATACATGTGCCGAGTATTGATAAAGCCAGTCGGCTCAGTTAACAAGGAAATGGGATCGGCATTATTTCGGTCGCATCCTTGACATGAGACAACTTCTCTGACTTCCAGGAAAGAAAGTGCATCAGCAGAGAGTCACACTTCCATGACTCCTAAGAGCGTCTCTGGACGAGTGAATGTCAAAACGAATGAGATCAATTTATACAAGCGCCGCCCCCACTCTTCTAATTCTATAAATCTGCAGTGACTGCTGTGTTTCATGATAGCCAGACTGACAGGACAATTGCTGTTATTCCACCTTTGTGTTGACATGTTTTGGTTTGACTTAACCAACTTAACATGAACATGGTTAATATTTTCAGATTTTCTTTAATTACTAAAGAAATACTTTAAAGATGTCAATGCTGGGAATGTCGTTTCACCCAAAAGCCAAAAGAAAGAAAGAAAATATCATGCATAACAATAAGCCTATTTTTAAAAACCAGTGTTATTTTAGTATCATTGATACACTTTGTTTTTTACTTATTTTGAATCTGTTTTTTATTTGTATATTTCGGTTTTCATTTTAGTTCAAGCTGTAGCTAAATTTATTTACATTTTTCCTGTTTTATATATATATATATATATATATATTTTTTTTTTTAAGTTAAATTAAAATGTAAAAAATGTTGTTGAAATAAAAAAAGCTTTTTATTTTAGTTTCAAGTGCTTTTTATGGTTTTAATTTTAGTTTCAGTTTTAATTAACTGCTTAGAACATTAAGATTTTTGTAGTGTGTTATTATAATCATGAATTTTAAGTATGTAGATGGAAAAATATTCTGATCACTACACTTTACTGTACTGTAGGTATATATATATATATATATATATATATATACAAATATTAAAGATTAAGTGAACATTTGAATGAAATGGTGCTTGGTCAGTATTAAACCAAGATTAGATCGCACAGTAATGTGTAAAAACAATCCTCAGGCCGTTGGCGCCCCTCCAGGCCTTTGTTGTAATGCGTAATGTACATTAGCTATTGTTTATAATACATTATGTATTTTAACAATTTTGTTCAATAAAACCATATGATTTCTTGCTTTTGATACTTTATTTGAACTAATTATTATTGCCTCATTGCTATTATATATGTATTTTAAGTCATTTTAAAGGCTATTGTTCACTTACATCTATTTTTATTACCACAAAAAAAGTAATTATAATTATAGGGCCCTATGAAATCGGTTTTACTTCCAAAATCAGTTTTTATTTTTTATTTTTCCATTTTTCTATACTCTGTTTTAACGGTTAAATTACATTTTATTAATCAAAAAGCCTGTCTAATTAATTGAGTTTTACAGTTTTATCTTCACCAAATTCTGTTTTCCATTATTTTCTGCATTCCATTTTAATGGTTCCATTAAATTCTAATAATCAATCTCATAATCATCTCCAATTAATTGACTTTATATATAAAAAAAAATATATATAAAGTTTTTTTTGTTTTTTTTTTCAGAAATACTGCACATTTACATTTTTTCTCCTAAATAAATTCTGGTAAATAACATTTCTGGTAAATACTCCTTTAAAAAGTGTTTTTTGATTTATAATTGTATTATTAGCAGACAAGAACAAGTGGATATGTTGTCATTCTTACACTATAATACTGAACTTTGATTTCAGTGATTTGGACTATGAGACGGACACTTGCTTCTTGCACTTTATGTTGCACTTTACTTTTGCTTTAAAAAAAGGATTTCATAGAAATTTGGATTTCATTTGGTTTAATAAAATATAGTTTAATAAAATATTCTTAAGTGAAATTGTTGATTTTTTTTGTGGGAAATTAATCGTTAAGATTAATCTATCGACTAATTTATCGATTATCGAAGTAAAAATAGTTGTTAGTGACAGCCCTAGAATATATCTATATCTATCTATCTATCTATATATATATATAGAGAGAGAGAGAGAGAAGTAATAAAAACAAGAAATCTAACCAGAATTTTGGCTTAAAAGCAAGTAAAAGTTTGGGGTGAAATAAGTCTCACGAATGCTCTTAGAAGTTTTCTTGAGTGTCCTATTCATATTTAACTTAAATGTCTGCATTTAATAATATTCTTAATAAAACGTTTTATAGAGTTTTTAACGTCATTGTTACCTAATGTATACGCTTGAAAACAACAGCAACACTTCTGCTGCTTGTGAATCCATATTTCACACACACCACTGAGCTGTGCGTGTAGATAACAGGCTCAGAGACGGACTGTAACACAGACGGTCAGTAAACAGGCTGCTGCACTTGTGTTCAATCCAGCAGGACGGTTCTGCTTGACATGACAGGTCAGTGGCTAACCTTTCAGCAGCCCAAGCTACTAACCCAGTAATCTAACTGGAGCAAACCAGTGAAACTCTGCCTAGAGGACTGGTTAAGTGTGCTAGCTCAGGTCAACAACATGTCAGAGGCGCTACAGCCGCCCTGTCTGACTGATTTAAGCCGTTTCACAGACTAGTTACTCACTGCTGGTCGTCTTCAGAGTTGAGAGGGGCTCCTGGTTCTGGGGTGTCCTGGACTGGCTCTTCGGGTCGGGCTTTGATGCTGGATTTGTTCTTCAGGATCCCTTTAATGGGTCGCGGTGCTGCCATAACCGTCAAACCCACCCACAACTCCTCTTTCACACTGTTTACGCCTCAAACTAACGCCTCAAACACGCCGAGGCGCTTCAGAAACAACAGCCTGGCCTAACTTATGAACCGCGGGTGTGGTGCTCGCCTACAAATGAAAGTTAAACGTTGTTTGTGACTACAGTTTGTGATGGTTGACGACTCGATTTCTGCCGGAGCCCTCGCACTTACAGCGAGGAAAGGAAATAGGGCGCCGCAGTCAGGCAATCTCGCGGTCGCTGTTATCGCGAGAGTTGCAGCGTTGCTATAGAAACGTAACTGTATCGTGTCAGGCGACCGTCGCCATGTTTGTTGGGGCTGTGAGGTCAAGCATAGGAGTCGCTCTTGTGCATTTCACCAAGGTAAACTTCATCAGTTCTATCAGTGAGTATCTCATAAATGCGTCGGAGATATCATAATGGATATGAATAGATCTCAGTCAGGGTAGCGCAATATTTGACGGGAATGAAAACGAGGCTGTACAATGAATTGTGCTCAGTGTTGCCAAGTCCGCCGTTTTCCCGCGGAATTTACCTATCGGTAAGCCCCGCCCCTATAGGGTTAGATCTCTGCCACAATTCTGTGGCGAAAGATCATATTTCGAGTGCACAAAAGTGCAATTTCCACGCGCGGGATCTGACTTTTGTGGAGAAAATGTTAGTTTTGCAAAGAAAAAACCATTTTGAGCGCACAAAAATCTATTTTGCATTTAAATAAGTTTTTGGATGTGTGCAGATCTTCTCTTTTGCGCGTGCAACGTTTCACTAGCTTGCTCACCTGATGCCCTCAGTGCTTGCTAAATGCCAACATTTACAATATGCCATAATTCCAGCCAATCAGAGACGAGGCTGCTAAATTATGATTGGCTGCCTTGACAACCAATCACAACATTCCTTGCATTACCACGACAGCAGAAGAGGAAAAATACAGTGCATGCATAGTTGATATTCTGATTATATATTTTTTTCCAAGCACATTTTACCAATTCCAAACGACATCAGTCTTAATAACTTCTATTAATCTTGTATTTAATCACTTATAATCTATATATTATTGTTCATGAAGGCTGGAAGTGAAAAACGCCTTATATTCAGGTGTGCATAATTATTAAGCAGGTTATCTTCTACAGATAAAATCTCGAGATGGACTAAAAATGAACTCCCAAAACTTACTGCCTGGAAGATAAATTCTTCAAACAGTGGTACAAGAGGA
>NW_015506250.1:176490-176911 GCF_001515645.1 Sinocyclocheilus grahami | reverse complement strand
TATATATATATCAGTCTTCAAGTATTTTACTACACTTCAGTATGTTATTCTTATTTAGTAGGGGTAATTTTTTAGGATTCTATACTCCTAAGTCACTGAGAACCTGACAGCTTGTACTTCTGGAGACTCCAGGTAGGTTGCAGTTTCTTCAAATGGTGGCGCTGGAGACTAAATGGTTCCTGGTGATTTCACACCTAATTCTTCACCTTAATTCCTAATTCTTTTGCTGTTAACATGCATCTTTTCTTCTCCACATGTTTTTGACTGACCCTGCTGACCCACTGAGCATTTTGCTTTCCAATAGTTATGCATTAACTTTGCAATTTCTAGTATTGTATTAGTTTTTAATATTTCTCATGGGCATTTAATAATTTTTGTCATTCAGTCTGAGTTAAATCTCTTTTTTGGCTCATTTTATCTG
>NW_015506250.1:143104-175801 GCF_001515645.1 Sinocyclocheilus grahami | reverse complement strand
TGCTGTCCAATGGTTATGCATTCACTTTGCAATTTCTAGTATTGTATTAGTTTTTAATATTTCTCATGGGCATTTAATAATTTTTGACATTCAGTCTGAGTTAAATCTCTTTTTTGGCTCATTTTATCTGAAGAAAACCTGCTTAATAAATATGCACACCTGAATATAAGACATTTTTCACTTCCAGCCTTCATGAACAATAATGTATAGATTATAAATGATTAAATACAAGATTAATAGAAGTTATTAAGACTGATGTCGTTTGGAATTGGCCAAATGTGCTTGGAAAGAATATCAGAATATCAACTTGCATAATTCTGCATGCACTGTATTTTTCCTCTTCTGCTGTCAAGGTAATGCAAGGAATGTTGTGATTGGTTGTCAAGGCAGCCAATCAGAATTTAGCAGCCTCTGTCTCTGATTAGCTGGAATTATGGCACATTGTAACGCTGGGTTGTGTTGAGCAAGCGAGCTGTTAGCATTAAGAGAGCACTGAGGGCATCAGGTGAGCAAGCTAGTGAAACGTTGCACGCGCTAAAGAGAAGGTCTGCACACATCCAAAAACTTATTTTAAATGCAAAATTGATTTTCGTGCGCTCTAAATACTTTCTTCTTTGCGAGACAAACATTTTCTCCACAAAATTCAGTTCGCACGCATACAAAACACACGTTCGCGTGCTCAAAATATGCTCTTTCGCACGCAGAATTGTGGCAGAGATGTAATCCCATACTCCCCTCGAACGCAGAGGAGCCAATGGCAGTCGAGTATCAGTTGCACGGGGAGTGGAGCTCGGACATCTTGGAGAAACATTGGAAGATCCGAAACTCGCATCGGTTTGATGGTGTTTATGCTACAAAAATGGAAAAACGGTGTGCCTGGGGTACTTGTAACACTGATTCCAGGTATCTTTTATTCCATTTCCTGAACCCGAACAAAACAGAGCAAAATGTCCATAAGCATTCAACTCTAATCCCAATGAAGACGAAAACGTCTGTCTCGTCTTCATACTCCCATTAAGTTACCATTTTCATCTGCTCAAGCAGAACGTTAATATCATCTTTTGCTTCAGCAAGGTATCTCTGGCTAAAACTAACTAATGTTGAAGTTAGTGAGTCAATGCTAACGTACAAACCTAAATAGCAGACTGTTCTCACGTCATGATGTTTTATTAACAAAGTTCGGGAGGAGCATGTTCAGATAATTAACCTAATTAACATGAGAGGAGCACAATCAGTAATCAACTCAATTAACAAGATAAGAGGTGTGTATACACAGCAGACGTACCTCTGTTCCATAATAGGGGCACTTTAAAATCTTTTATATATCCCTCCATGGCATATCCCACTTGAATGGTGGTCCTTCTGTGTCCAAAATTGTTCAAGAACATCGTGTGACAAGGTTTTCACACTGACAGCTGTCATTGTAAGACAGTGAGCAGCTCTGTTTGTTTGTCCGAGGGAGCAAGAGTAACTAAGGGGGGCGGGGCTTACCGATAGGTCAATTGGGCTACTTTAACACTGTTGCCCCGGTTTGTTTTTCATGTCCACAGGCTGAAGCGACCCCAATAACATGATATTTAGCCCCTGAAATGCGAATTTTACTGGGGAATCCCAAAAAACATGTATTTTACCCCCCGGAATGCAATTTTTAATGGGGGACCCCTTGAAAGGCGATTGGCTAGTTTTGAGTAGCAATTGGGGGGGTTTTGTTGTGAAAACCTGGCAACCCTGATTCTACTGTAATTTAACAACATGCTGAAAACTTTCAATTGACAAAAACACCATAAAACAGTTTTGGACATTGTGAGTTGAGAGTTACTTGGTCTAGGTTATACAGTAGTTCCATTGTACGCACTGTATCAACATCTTGTTTTCATTCACGTAAAAATATGGCGTCTTCTCTAAAAGTTGTGGCCATATTAGCGAAATTTCTTGGGTAAAAGGGTCCGCCGTCTACTGTAAATAGTGTGGCGATGTATGAAGCACAGCTTACACAGAAATAATTTTTGAACCAAGCTGTTTTCTGTTGGTGAATCCGTGTGCTCAACTAAACCCGATGTGATATCTCCATGAGGAAACTCCAGACTGGATATCGCCCGTGAAAGTTCGCCGAACAACGGTAAATGTTTGCATTTGTGCAGCAGCAGAACATAAAAATTAAGCTAAAAAGTCATAATTACTGGGATAGTACACCAAATATTGCAGGAGGCCACCTTGAACTATAAATGAATCCAAGAAGAATATTGTTGGGCGTGTAACTAATTGAATTTAGGAATTTTCCAATTTGAAAATATAATTAATTATTCGCATGCACGTTGTTTATTGCACTTTTTTTTTGCTATTCATAAGAGATCATATCAAAAGGTTTATGAATAGTAGAAACATTAACTAGCATTAGCTACGTTTTCCATTGCCTGAGAACAACTTTTGTTAACTTGATAGTTAATATCTAATATTTGAAGGATCAGTTACATATATATATATATACCTTAAGTGCAGCAGAATTTTTTTTGTAACCTTGGCCAGATCTGTGCCTTGCCACAATTCTGTCTCTGAGTTCTTCAGGCAGTTCCTTTGACCTCATGATTCTCATTTGCTCTGACATGCACTGTGAGCTGTAAGGTCTTATATAGACAGGTGTGTGGCTTTCCTAATCAAGTCCAATCAGTATAATCAAACACAGCTGGACTCAAATGAAGGTGTAGAACCATCTCAAGGATGATCAGAAGAAACGGACAGCACCTGAGTTAAATATATGAGTGTCACAGCAAAGGGTCTGAATACTTAGGACCATGTGATATTTCAGTTTTTCTTTTTTAATAAATCTGCAAAAATGTCAGCAATTCTGTGTTTTTCTGTCAATATGGGGTGCTGTGTGTACATTAATGAGGAAAAAAATTAACTTAAATAATTTAAGCAAATGGCTGCAATATAACAAAGAGTGAAAAATTTAAGGGGGTCTGAATACTTTCCGTACCCACTGTATATTGTCCCATACTTGGAATTTGTGCTCTGCACACACAGCAGTGATTAGTGAACAAACACACACACACCCCGTGAACACACACCCAGACCAGTGGGCAGCCAATGCTGCGTCACCCCGGGAGCAGTTGGGGTTCGGTGCCTTGCTCAAGGGTCTCACCTCACCTCATGGTTTTGAGGGTGGAAGAGAGTGCTGGATATTCACTCTCCCCTCCGACAATTCCTGCCAGACCTGAGACTCAAGTCCGACTCGCTATCCATTAGGCCACGACTGCCCCCAAATGACTGAGATGACTGATGAACTGATTAACCAGATAGGGTGAGGCCTCCTCAGATTGATGGTCCTTTGAGAATCCCTTACATCAGCTAAACTAACTGAGTGCTGTGTACAATGATCAGTAAATCATGGAGTATTAGGGATATTGTATGATGGTTCTTTACAAATGGCAGTGTTTGTAGAAAAGTGCCTTTTACCTCCATGTGTCTTGAAATAACAGAAACATCATGCGAACCATCCCTGCCTGAAATAAAGCCTATATTCATCAGATTCAGTTCAACTTAAATTTTCACGCCCGTTGGACTGTACTCCCTACGGATAAATAAACATTGTTTTCTTTAGGAATTGATACATTAAAAGTCTTCATATAAAATGATACATTTCATAATTTGATCCTATTTGATATCCTATCTGATTTTTTGTTTGACTTAGGAAGTGGCATGAAGTGGAGGAAAGATTTTCAGTATCAGGTACAAAAATAACTTCACTGGGACCATGTGATATTTCAGTTTTTCTTTTTTAATAAATCTGCAAAAATGTCAACAATTCTGTGTTTTTCTGTCAATATGGGGTGCTGTGTGTACATTAATGAGGAAAAAAAATTTACTTAAATGATTTTAGCAAATGGCTGCAATATAACAAAGAGTGAAAAATTTAAGGGGGTCTGAATACTTTCCGTACCCACTGTATATATATATATATAATATCCTATTTTATAAGTTGAAATTAAAACTTTTTAGAAAAAGTATGGAGGTCTTTCTTGAAAGTTTTTTTTAATAGAGTTTTAGAGGTCAAAGAAAAGCGCTTTTTGGTTTTACAGACTTTAACCTTTAGTTTAAAATCATATTTTGAATAATTAAAAATATTTTGAAAATTTTTTTTATTTTGATGTTTTGATTTTAATTTGGAAGGTTTAGTCATTTTATGTGCTTTTGTTAATTATATATTTTTTAAGATTTCTATTTGATTTTATTTCAGTATTAGCTTTAGTACTTTTAGTACTTCAACTTGTTTTTCATATAAAAGTTATATTTTAATTTATTTCAGCTTTATTTCAGTTAATAGATAACAGATTTTTAAAGTCTAGGCGGAAAAAAAAAAGCTTTTGGAAGGAAGTGAAGGAAGGATATTCAATCTCAGGTACAAAAATAGCTTTCTTGTACTTTGCAGTTTCAAAACTCATAAATATTATACATTTTCTTATTTATTTCTTTGTTTGTTTGTTTTTTTCTGACAGGTTTTTTTCAAAGGTGCCATGAAGTACAGGATGGATGAAGGCGAAAGGGGGTTTGAATCTTTCTTTGAAGGATTTCTTTGAATGTCTCACGTATGAACTTACGAGGCAGGCCATCTTTCAGAATGGTGTACAATGGACACACAAAAAAAGGTTTATAGTTTAATTACAGTTTTAAAAACATCACATTTCACAATACTTTTAGTGATTTCCATGATTTACTCATTTGAAACAATAGCACATTGATATGTTTCAAATTACTTATTCTCTTTTACCTGAAGATGTCACCAGTTAATCACACTGTTCCCAATGTCCACAATATATCATAATACTCAGCATTGTGAAGGTAAATATTATAAGCATACATTTAATCTACACAGAGGGTTATTTTATTACATACATTGCCATTTATTCAGTATTTTTAGGGTCACTAAAGAAATGTGAATACAATGTAAATGCAAGTACACCTAGGATTTGCCAGATTTTATTAATCAACATTCATGTCCTCACAGAGGATCTAAATTATATCTCAACCAACATTAATTGCAAACACAGATCCAGTGCAGAACTTATGCAACTTGCCCGTCAGTTGTCTAAATGTTGCAGCTGAATGCGAAAAACCTGCAAATGAATTGTGATTTAAATATACAGAAAAGCTGTTTAAAGTGCACCTCACCCCGCTTTAGTCACGTTACATAAGGGTGGTGAGTGAGGAGAGCAAGCTCAGCAGCAGCACCGCGAGGCTGAACTTAGTGCAAACGCCATAGTTTTCTAGCTGGCAGTCGGTGTAGGGCTCAATACAGGCAGCATAAGCCATGGCATGAGGAATGTAGCTTTGCTCTTGGACTCCGTGGAAGAGGTGAGCCATTGGGCCTTTGGCGAAAATAGCAACATCCTCAGAGCCATGAGTTTCTGAATCTAGAGGTACAGCAGCCTGCTGAAGATATTCATTACTGCCTGGAGAAAAACAAAAACACATATTAATCAAATACTTTATACAGTTATTTAGTAATTCACCATAAAATAAAAAACTTCATAAAATTAATATTAAAACTTGTACAGTATGAGGTTTAAAGAAAGTTCACTCCACACATTTTCTATATAAGGACTTTAAAATTAAATCAAAATTAAAAAAGCACCATATATTCTAAATGAAAAGACTTCAGCAGGCAATCTTATTCATGTTCAGATGCACTTTAAAACCTTCAGTGAGAGCTACGATGCTGTTATTTCAGTAAATAACTTTTCAGTACAAAAATACTCAAAATATGGGTTGCATTTATGTGTGGTATGGAAGAAAAAATAATGCCATCTGTCTTTGAAACAAAAAAAACGTTGAATAGCACTAACAGAAAAAATAATGCATTGCATTAACAGTGCTTGCATTTTAATGGCTTGTATTTCCAGGGCTTGCATTTTTAGGCCCTGAAATTGAACATAGTTGTTTATTTAAGTTGTGAATATTTTGATTCAAAATATTTCACACACATTTTCATAACTAAAAATTCAGCAATTCATATTCACCTTCCAGAATTCACTTTCAAAATATTCAATCTGTTTAAAAATACAATGTATTTTCTGAGATCTGAGGTCTTATCGCTCTATACTGTATGAGGGGAACCACAGTATTACAGCGCATGGAAACTAAGCAACCGAAAGCAATATATGTCTTCCTCACGCTTTAGTCACGTTACATAAGGGTGGTGAGTGAGGAGAGCAAGCTCAGCAGCAGCACCGCGAGGCTGAACTTAGTGCAAACGCCATAGTTTTCTAGCTGGCAGTCGGTGTAGGGCTCAATACAGGCAGCATAAGCCATAGCATGAGGAATGTAGCTTTGCTCTTGGACTCCGTGGAAGAGGTGAGCCATTGGGCCTTTGGCGAAAATAGCAACATCCTCAGAGCCATGAGTTTCTGAATCTAGAGGTACAGCAGCCTGCTGAAGATATTCATTACTGCCTGGAGAAAAACAAAAACACATATTAATCAATTACTTTATACAGTTATTTAGTAATTCACCATAAAATAAAAAACTTCATAAAATTAATATTAAAACCTGTACAGTATGAGGTTTAAAGAAAGTTCACTCCACACATTTTCTATTTAAGGACTTTAAAATTAAATCAAAATTAAAAAAGCACCATATATTCTAAATGAAAAGACTTCAGCAGGCAATCTTATTCATGTTCAGATGCACTTTAAAACCTTCAGTGAGAGCTACGATGCTGTTATTTCAGTAAATAACTTTTCAGTACAAAAATACTCAAAATATGGGTTGCATTTATGTGTGGTATGGAAGAAAAAATAATGCCATCTGTCTTTGAAACAAAAAAAACGTTGAATAGCACTAACAGAAAAAATAATGCATTGCATTAACAGTGCTTGCATTTTAATGGCTTGTATTTCCAGGGCTTGCATTTTTAGGCCCTGAAATTGAACATAGTTGTTTATTTAAGTTGTGAATATTTTGATTCAAAATATTTCACACACATTTTCATAACTAAAAATTCAGCAATTCATATTCACCTTCCAGAATTCACTTTCAAAATATTCAATCTGTTTAAAAATACAATGTATTTTCTGAGATCTGAGGTCTTATCGCTCTATACTGTATGAGGGGAACCACAGTATTACAGCGCATGGAAACTAAGCAACCGAAAGCAATATATGTCTTCCTCAAATGTAATGTTAGTTCTGTACTTCAGCATAGAGTAAAACAGCATTATAATCTCCTTTGTGGTCGAGAAAGCTGCTTACATGCAGGCTACGGGAAACAGAGAAGATGTTGAATTAAACATACACACAATCAGCTTTTCCACATGTTTATACTGGCCCCCGATAATCAAAACTTCTACTTAGCGCTTGCTCCATTTCTGCAGATCAGTTTTTGTGAATGAATGACTTGATCCACCTGTTGCTTTGGTCTTCATCAACAGCGGCTTCCGCCACCTGCTGGTGAGCGACTGACAGCAGCTGCAGATCGTGCATCGGTGCTCTACTGCTATTCCTGCAGCTCCCGGATGTGCAATGCTGAATTTTCTGCCGAATTTTCACCACTGAATTTGTGGAAGCGAATTTGGAAAGATTTTTTAAACAGATTGAATATTTTGGAAGTGAATTCTGGAAGGTGAATATGAATTTCTGAATTTTTAATTCTGAAAATGTGTGTGAAATATTTTGAATCAAAATACTCACAGCTTAAATAAACAACTATGTTAAATTTCAGGACCTAAAAATGCAAGCCCTGGAAATACAAGCCATTAAAATGCAAGCACTATTAATGCAGCTTGCTCCATTTCTGCAGATCAGTTTTTGTGAATGAATGACTTGATCCACCTGTTGCTTTGGTCTTCATCAACAGCGGCTTCCGCCACCTGCTGGTGAGCGACTGACAGCAGCTGCAGATCGTGCATCGGTGCTCTACTGCTATTCCTGCAGCTCCCGGATGTGCAATGCTGAATTTTCTGCCGAATTTTCACCACTGAATTTGTGGAAGCGAATTTGGAAAGATTTTTTAAACAGATTGAATATTTTGGAAGTGAATTCTGGAAGGTGAATATGAATTTCTGAATTTTTAATTCTGAAAATGTGTGTGAAATATTTTGAATCAAAATACTCACAGCTTAAATAAACAACTATGTTAAATTTCAGGACCTAAAAATGCAAGCCCTGGAAATACAAGCCATTAAAATGCAAGCACTATTAATGCAATGCATTATTTTTTGCATTACAACGTTTTTTTGTTTCAAAGACAGATGGCATTATTTCTCTTCCATAGTGTGGTGCCATATTATTTATTAATATTTTGAAATGGCTATTATTTTTATGTTTCCATTTGAATTTTTAACTTTAGTCATTATGTGCTTTTGTCAATTATATTAAGATTTTTTTAAATTTTAGTTTTAGTAATTTTAGTACTTAAACTTACTGCTTTTCATATAATATTTATATTTGACTTTATTTCAGTTAAAAGTTTTAGTTAACAATAACAACATTGAAAACGTTTTTGTCACTTTTGTAGCTTGACAACTGAAGTCTCCATTCACTTTCAATGCATGGATTACTATGGAAGAGTTCAGTTTGGAGATTATACATAATTTCTCCTTTTGTGTTCCATTGAAGAGAGAGACATAGAGTTTGATGAAAGAATTTGTATTATTTATTTATTTATCGGTGAATTATACCTTTAAAGCAGCACTATGTAATTTTTTCTGTGTTCAAAATTTGCAAAATGTATATAATGAGCGAGTACATCATGAATTCATCTTCCAAACCGCGTTTTTGTCTCATTCCGAATCACTCCGGTACACTTATAATAAGTACTTATTTTTGAACTATTGTAGCCTGGTCACCGCTGCGGAATAACACATACCTGCGTGAATCGCCATAGACATAAACTTAGAGAAGTAGCTCCGGTTAGAATGTTCTTCCGCGGGATGCGTGCAGTTCTGTTTATTAACCGCTAGAGTGTCAAAAGTTACATAGTGCTGCTTTAATGTAAAAGAAAAGAGTTTTGTTTAATTTTCTTGCAGTAACACGCATGACCACAAGATGGGGCGTCTGCATTGCCAAAACATTGAGCTTGTGTCATGCACTTAAAAATGCTCTTCTGCACCTGGGGGAATAACAATTAAACTCATAAAACTTACTTGAGTTGGTTGCATTCATGTCAGGACGGGTTCCATTCGCAATCTGGTATCCTGGACCGTTCCCGTAAAGTGCATTAGTAAAGCTCTTGCCATCCTCAGCTTTTGAATAAGAAACGCCTTAAGACAAAAAGGTAAATAAGTCATTCTTAATCCCATAATACCATCAAATTTTTTATTGCTGAGGGAAAAAAAAAAGTATTTCTACTGGGCAAATATTTTGGAGCTTAAACAGAAATAATGGCTCATTTAAATTTTATTTATTTATTTTTTGTCATAATTTACTCTCCATCATGTTGTTCCAAACCAGTATGGCTTTCTTTCTTCTGTAGAACACAAAAGAAGATAGTTTGAAGAATGTTTCAACCGTTTTTGCCCATTCAGTGAAAGTCAGTGGGATTCAAAACAACAAAACATTGCAGCCCATTGAGTTTCACTGGATTAATAAATAAATAATTTTTTAAAAATGTCTTCTTTTGTGTTCCACAAAAGAAAGTCTTACAAGCTTGAAATGCCAAAAAGTTGAGTAAATGATGACAGAACTTTTATTTTTTGGTAAACTATCCCTTCAAGCCATGTACAGTATATAATTTCAAAAGGTGTGGACATACAAGAAAGTTTGGTTTTCAGCAGCTCATGGATGAATTGTGTGTTTGCGCACCTAGCACAGGATTGCCCCTGTAAGAGTAGCCACCGAAGGAAAACACATGGGAGTGGTCAGCAGTGACCACGGACAAGGTGTCGAGTTCACTCGTCAGCTCAGCCGCCCGCGCAATGGCCCTGTCAAATTCCACAGCCTCCGTCAAAGCGTACTTGGCCTGCCCTGCGTGATGGCCGTGATCTATTCTCCCACGTACAGGAAAGAAAACACACAAATATAAGTATGCTCAACACATCTTATGGGCTACGCGATGGAAACATGATATCAACTTATCTTCCACAAAGAGGTAGAATCCTTTCGAGTTTTTGCGAAGAATCTTAATGGCTTTTTCCACCATCTCAGTCAACGATGGGTCCATTGAAGGATCGCGTTCCAGCTCGTACCTGGTGTCCTTTGGCTCAAAAAGCCCTGAGCGCAACAATAAAAACAAACCACACTGAGAATAACTGACTTCAAATGTGAAATATATGTATATTTTTTATTACCAGTTTACCAAGAAATGTGATTAAGTAACTATCGAAAATAACTTGTTTTTATGACATAGACCAGTGGTTTGCAAATTTTTTTCCAGGGGACCCCTATTTTAACGTTCTTTTTTTTTTTTACGACCCCCATTTAAAAAAAAAGTTGTTAAGTTTGGAATAAATGCAACAACAGTAGAAACATTAATTACATTACATTACATTAACAACAATGGCCAGATTTTACATGAACAAAAAATGTTTGTCGGGTGACTACAACATGACATGTTATCTACTAGCATGTACTAACAAAGTTTTAAAATGATACTTCACATTTCAGACTTAAAACCACTTTTAAGAATAGAGTTATGAGTCAAAATGATGAATGCTTATAAGCATTTTATCTGCTCTGTTAATGATTCTTAGATACAAATGGGTTTGATTTTTAGAGTGCACATTAGCTTTTCATCAACCTAACCGATTAAATTGTATAACAGTGCAAAAAATTTCGGTCTGATTTTTGCATTGGTTTGAACAAAAACACCAGACGGGCTGAATGAAGATGTATATCGACTGTCAGACAGCAGGTGGCGCTTATGGAACAGCAGAAATAGAGCTGTTTCCCGTAAACAAAACACAGCTGCGCTTATAAACAGAAATGTTTCTGAAGACAGATGGTTCAATTCAGAGGTACATTCATATTTTAATTCATATATTTCCCTCTGTAAAACCTTTCACTGCCTTCCGCCATGTTTTCACACAAAACGAAACCAATGCTGCATGCTGTGCCTGCGTGAGACTGTAACTAAATTTGCTTCACGCTGGACACTCTTTCTTTTGAGAGACATTGGGCCTCATTTACGAAACTAACGTATGACAGAAAATTGGGCGTACGGTCGTTTCAACACAAAACGTGGAATTTATCAATATAAATGTGAGCGGTGGCTACAATCAAATCTCACGTCTGGTCTCAGCTCGTGTACGCAAGTTTCTGAGTTACCTGAACTTGCGCGCAGCATAAATACGGTGGAGAATTCTAGAATGACTGCATTTTGTTCATTTAGGTTATTTTCCTGACCGTCAAACGAAGCTCATTAGTCGATCGTTAACCAGTAAGATTAGAATGTCTTTTTTTTATATATATATATATAGAGAGGACTTTAGCTTTATATGCGCGAACAGCAGCGTATACAAGACCATGAGGATGCAATAGTCGCATCATGCACCTGCAGTGCTTCTGTGAAAGGAGGAAAACATAAATTAAGTCTATAAAAGGACATGCTGTGCCTGCGTGAGACTGTAACTAAATTTGCTTCACGCTGGACACTCTTTCTTTTGAGAGACATTGGGCCTCATTTACGAAACTAACGTATGACAGAAAATTGGGCGTACGGTCGTTTCAACACAAAACGTGGAATTTATCAATATAAATGTGAGCGGTGGCTACAATCAAATCTCACGTCTGGTCTCAGCTCGTGTACGCAAGTTTCTGAGTTACCTGAACTTGCGCGCAGCATAAATACGGTGGAGAATTCTAGAATGACTGCATTTTGTTCATTTAGGTTATTTTCCTGACCGTCAAACGAAGCTCATTAGTCGATCGTTAACCAGTAAGATTAGAATGTCTTTTTTTAATATATATATATAGAGGACTTTAGCTTTATATGCGCGAACAGCAGCGTATACAAGACCATGAGGATGCAATAGTCGCATCATGCACCTGCAGTGCTTCTGTGAAAGGAGGAAAACATAAATTAAGTCTATAAAAGGAATAAAATAAATAGGATCACACAAAATATATAACAGGCTGTAATATAATTAATAGATTAACAAAATGGAAAAAAACTGTGCAACAAGTATAGGCAACACTAGTTTTTGTGACACTCTTAATGCATTTTATTTATTTTATTTATATGTTTATGTGATTAAATCCATCTGATCGCACACACAAACAACATTAGTTCTAGCGTTGCCTGACATTTCAGCCATTCATCGACCGTCAAACGAAGCTCATTAGTCGATCGTTAACCAGTAAGATTAGAATGTCTTTTTTTAATATATATATATAGAGGACTTTAGCTTTATATGCGCGAACAGCAGCGTATACAAGACCATGAGGATGCAATAGTCGCATCATGCACCTGCAGTGCTTCTGTGAAAGGAGGAAAACATAAATTAAGTCTATAAAAGGAATAAAATAAATAGGATCACACAAAATATATAACAGGCTGTAATATAATTAACAGATTAACAAAATGGAAAAAAACTGTGCAACAAGTATAGGCAACACTAGTTTTTGTGACACTCTTAATGCATTTTATTTATTTTCTTTATATGTTTATGTGATTAAATCCATCTGATCGCACACACAAACAACATTAGTTCTAGCGTTGCCTGACATTTCAGCCATTCATCATCAAACTAAAATGCAGACAACCAAACATAAAAGTTGCACTGTTTATTTTAAAAGGTCCGCTGTAAAATCAGCGTGCAGCGCACAAACAAACATTTTTGCGCATGTGAAGGATTTTACACGGATATTAGAACATGAGTGAAGTATAAAGCCATGTTTAGGCTACATAATGAATAATAGTTATGCAAACAAATGTTACAAATATGGCAAAAATGGAACGTGATGGCCGTGATCTATTCTCCCACGTACAGGAAAGAAAACACACAAATATAAGTATGCTCAACACATCTTATGGGCTACGCGATGGAAACATGATATCAACTTATCTTCCACAAAGAGGTAGAATCCTTTCGAGTTTTTGCGAAGAATCTTAATGGCTTTTTCCACCATCTCAGTCAACGATGGGTCCATTGAAGGATCGCGTTCCAGCTCGTACCTGGTGTCCTTTGGCTCAAAAAGCCCTGAGCGCAACAATAAAAACAAACCACACTGAGAATAACTGACTTCAAATGTGAAATATATGTATATTTTTTATTACCAGTTTACCAAGAAATGTGATTAAGTAACTATCGAAAATAACTTGTTTTTATGACATAGACCAGTGGTTTGCAAATTTTTTTCCAGGGGACCCCTATTTTAACGTTCTTTTTTTTTTTTACGACCCCCATTTAAAAAAAAAGTTGTTAAGTTTGGAATAAATGCAACAACAGTAGAAACATTAATTACATTACATTACATTAACAACAATGGCCAGATTTTACATGAACAAAAAATGTTTGTCGGGTGACTACAACATGACATGTTATCTACTAGCATGTACTAACAAAGTTTTAAAATGATACTTCACATTTCAGACTTAAAACCACTTTTAAGAATAGAGTTATGAGTCAAAATGATGAATGCTTATAAGCATTTTATCTGCTCTGTTAATGATTCTTAGATACAAATGGGTTTGATTTTTAGAGTGCACATTAGCTTTTCATCAACCTAACCGATTAAATTGTATAACAGTGCAAAAAATTTCGGTCTGATTTTTGCATTGGTTTGAACAAAAACACCAGACGGGCTGAATGAAGATGTATATCGACTGTCAGACAGCAGGTGGCGCTTATGGAACAGCAGAAATAGAGCTGTTTCCCGTAAACAAAACACAGCTGCGCTTATAAACAGAAATGTTTCTGAAGACAGATGGTTCAATTCAGAGGTACATTCATATTTTAATTCATATATTTCCCTCTGTAAAACCTTTCACTGCCTTCCGCCATGTTTTCACACAAAACGAAACCAATGCTGCATGCTGTGCCTGCGTGAGACTGTAACTAAATTTGCTTCACGCTGGACACTCTTTCTTTTGAGAGACATTGGGCCTCATTTACGAAACTAACGTATGACAGAAAATTGGGCGTACGGTCGTTTCAACACAAAACGTGGAATTTATCAATATAAATGTGAGCGGTGGCTACAATCAAATCTCACGTCTGGTCTCAGCTCGTGTACGCAAGTTTCTGAGTTACCTGAACTTGCGCGCAGCATAAATACGTTGGAGAATTCTAGAATGACTGCATTTTGTTCATTTAGGTTATTTTCCTGACCGTCAAACGAAGCTCATTAGTCGATCGTTAACCAGTAAGATTAGAATGTCTTTTTTTAATATATATATATAGAGGACTTTAGCTTTATATGCGCGAACAGCAGCGTATACAAGACCATGAGGATGCAATAGTCGCATCATGCACCTGCAGTGCTTCTGTGAAAGGAGGAAAACATAAATTAAGTCTATAAAAGGAATAAAATAAATAGGATCACACAAAATATATAACAGGCTGTAATATAATTAATAGATTAACAAAATGGAAAAAAACTGTGCAACAAGTATAGGCAACACTAGTTTTTGTGACACTCTTAATGCATTTTATTTATTTTATTTATATGTTTATGTGATTAAATCCATCTGATCGCACACACAAACAACATTAGTTCTAGCGTTGCCTGACATTTCAGCCATTCATCATCAAACTAAAATGCAGACAACCAAACATAAAAGTTGCACTGTTTATTTTAAAAGGTCCGCTGTAAAATCAGCGTGCAGCGCACAAACAAACATTTTTGCGCATGTGAAGGATTTTACACGGATATTAGAACATGAGTGAAGTATAAAGCCATGTTTAGGCTACATAATGAATAATAGTTATGCAAACAAATGTTACAAATATGGCAAAAATGGAAACATTTGGATTCTTGTGATGTGAGACAGGCTCGTGATCCCAATGCCATTTCAGTTTTGATTAGCATATGTATGCTGTTTGTGTTTTATTTTATAGTTTAATATATAATTTTATAACTACTTATTTTTCATTCTCGTTCTGTTCTGAATGCCATTCAATTTAAAATATTTGATTATTCGAGATTACTTCCTCTTTTTGGCCGGGTTTCGTTTCTCCGTGTCGTAAACTCTAGGGGCGAGGCTTCTAAACTGGGGTGTTTTTAAGGGCGTGATATTCAAATGACGATTGTTTTCTGCCGCCAAATTTATCAACGTGCGATCATTCGTACGATGAGATTGGCGGCATATGAATGTTTCATGAATCACACGTGAACTCTGTCGTAAGTTGATATCTGCGCTCGTTTTAGATTGATAAATGAGGCCCATTAACTTTATACACGGTGCACTTTCAGATTTCTAATTTTGCAGGATGTTTTCATTCACTTTGAGCTGTGTTACACACTGCATGAACGGTCATTTTCAAAAATCCATAATAGGGGCACTTTAAAGTAGAAATGGTATTTTCTTATAAAATGTACCCAAGCAATCTTTGAAAAAGATTCATTAAAATAAACTAAAGCAACTAAAACAATCTAAAAAAACGAATAGAACTGCTATTTTATTTCACCTCTCTCAACAACTGTTTTTTTTTCCTTTAAAGAAACAGGATTCCCAGAGTCGTGAAAAACCTATATGAGGTAGCCTCATTTTAAAAGGTGTGGAAGAGTCATGTAAATTAATAAAACAGTAAAATTATATTGCCATTTTTTATGATAAATTAAAAATTTTCTACCCAAACTCTAAAATATTTGATTGGGTAGACATTAAAAAAAAATCCTTATCCTTAATTCTTTTCCAGTAAATACATTTAATAAGGATTAAAAGCTACTGGAAAAGTAATGGAGCCTTTGAATGTTGTTGTGGACAATTGGGGGGCTTTGGAGTCAAAAAGGTTGGGAACCGGTGACAGAAATTTTATACTGTAGGATGTAGATCAACATAACAGGTGGATGTTTTCCCTCCAAATGGAGGAGGCGGCCTTACCCATCAAGTAATCAGTATTGTCCTCTTTGACGGCATCAAAATCTTTTTTATTCCACACATATTTGGTATTCTAAAGAAGAAAAAAAAGTGGTTGTTTGTTGTTAGGTGTAGTTCGTCCAAAATATACTCATCCTCATGTTGTCCTAAAGACTTTCTTTCTTCCATAGAGCACAAATGGAGTTAGCCAATATGTGAACCAACCAAATCTGCCATTGGAATGAATGGGAATGGGAAAGGATGGCACGAGTCAAGCATTACAGACCGTGTAAAATGTCACGACTGTCATGACAGGTTGATTCTTGTGACAAACTGAATATGGACATGCATGGATGAGATTCGCAAACATATGCACAAATATTGACTTGAATTTCTACTAAAAATTCCTCATTCCAATGTATGCTAGCCACTTTGACGCCCTAGGCGAAATCCCTATTGTATCTGTAATATCATTGTGTTGCCACTAGATGCCTGTATAGCCCTATGTAACAATCCCTAGTGGCTAAGACATTGCACATAATTTACACATAAATCACACATAAGTTAATTTTATTACATTTTGATTTGGATACTATATAATATACTACTACATATTGTTTAGATATTATCAATGGCTACTTTTTTAACTTTATCTGTTTTTTGTTCAATTTTTTTGTTGTTGTTTCTTGATTTAAAGTGTCAGTTATTGCATTATTATTTTCAGCATTTCGGCACCTCCGTAAGGATGCATTTAACTCGACAAAGTGATCTAATAAAGGATGTATTGATTTTATTTACTGTACCAATATTTTAAATTGGCCTTTGAACTTAGCTTTATTGCATGGCAAAAAAAAGTGTTACCTTGCCAAAGCACTGACAGAGCCCACTGATCTAATTGCGTTGTTGAGCGCTCTAAATGCAAACTTTGCGTGCAACAATCAGGCAGCAATTGACAGCACTCTGATCTAGTGGCATACAAGCATCGTCAGATTGACAGTACTCTAGCCCAATAATGTTGGGGGATCCAGTGGGGGCAGCAGTCATATTTCAGGGTGACCATGCCACTCTTTATCACAACCCTGCTAAAAGTGCCAGTACGTGCGCTTATTGGCGCCCCTTCAGCTGGTGGCGCCCTAGGTGACCGCCTAGCTCGCCTATGCCTAGAAACGGCCCTGATTCCAGGAGATAAACTATGAAAACACTGACAGCCAATCAGAATCCACCTGACTTTAAAGAGCTTGAGCATTTAAAGTCGCAGGCGACATAATTGCAGCATGCACAAACATTATTGTCTGTGAGTGTGGAATCTGTGGATTATCATTATATTTATCTTTATAGTTATCATTCTTGATGTAAATGGACCTTTACATTGCAGAACTGCAACCCAAAATTCAGACACTGTCATAAGTTCATCAGTTTTATTTATTTAAGATTTATTGTAATGGCAAATACATTTTGACAAAATCTAGAAATGTCTAGAAAGCTAATTTGTGGCTAAAATTGTGCAATACATACTAGATTATTAAACAGAACAATGCAAAAACAAGAAATTCTAGAAAATTCTATTTAGAATTTCTAAATAGAATAGGTTCTATTCTAAATAGGTTCTATTTAACTCACCATCTCCGAGGAAGAGAATGAGATTTTTAGCACGGTGCAGGTTGGGCTTCATGGAGAGCGATGTATGAAGAGCCTCTTTACCCTTAACATACCAAAGGTTTGGGTGCTGCTCTTCCTCTTCAAATTGATTCCAGAAAAGAAACATTGTTTCATTCTATTTGTTTGGAGAGAAAAAGAATCATTTCGATCTGTGGAATAGCACTTACCAGGAATAACGGAGAAACATTTATCAAATCCTGCTAAAACAAATATTCCAATAATCAGAAAGGTCTGTTGTGTGGCCATGGTTTGAGCGACTGCTGCAGCACTGACAGCTCTGTAAAACTATTTGATGCTCTCCTGTTTATAGTCTTCTTTCAGACCAAAGGTCATTTGTAGTTTTTATACCCTCTTTTGAAACATGAACTTTTGATCACGTACTGATCATTCGTGACCATATGATGTGATATGGATATATAATTATATGAATATTGATGTGAATGAATTACTGTACTGTTCTGTGACTTTTCCTAACCTGTGCTGTTCTTTAGTGAATTGTGCTTTTCTGCGCTAAACTGCTCTTTTTTATATTCATTACTGAACTGTTCCGTACTGAACTGTTGTTTACTTAAATATACCGTTAGTAACTAAGCGCATTGTATTACTGGTCTAAACTGTTCTGTGCCATCCTATTTACTGAATTTCTCTGTTTTGCACTCTTCTGTTCTGTTCTGAACTGTTCTGGAATTAACTGATCTGCACTAAAGTGAATGATTACGTTCAGTACTATACTGATCTAAACTGTTCTGCGCTTACTCTGTTCTTTACTGAACTGTTCTGTTTAGGAATTATCTTATCTGCACTGAACAGAATTATTAAACTCTGTCTGTGCTTTTCTCTTCCGAACAGTTGTTTACTGAATTGTTCTGTTCTGTTATTTACTGAACTGCAGCAAGTCCACTATTCTGTTCTTCACTGAACTGTTCTATTCGGTTCTGAACTGTTCTCGAATTAATTTATATGCACTGAACTGAACGATTAAACTCTACTGATTTTAAACCATTCTTTGCCTACCTCTTTTGAACTGCTCTGCACCATGCTGTTCTTTTCTGGATTGTTTTGTTCTGTGCTGAACTGCACCTCGCTGATCCTTACTGAATTGTCCTGAGTGGTACTGTTCTTCAGTGAATTGCACTGTTCTGCGCTGAACTTCTCTGCACTACACTGTTCTTTACCGAACTGTTTAGTACTGTTCCATTTTTTTTACTGAACTGAATTGTTCTTTACAGTAATATACAGTACAATACTCTTCTGGTCTAAAGAGTCCTATGCTTTTTCCTGTTCTTTACTGAACTTTTCTATTCTGTACTTTTCTGAACTCTTCTGTAGTGAACTGATCTTCACCAAACTGAATGAATAAATTCTACCGATTTAAACTTATTTTTACTGAACTGTTCTATTCTCTTCTTTCATGAATTGTTTGTTCTCTGCTGAACTGCACTTCACTGTTCTGTTCTTTACTTAATTGTACTGTTCCTCAGTGAACTGTGCTGTTCTGCATTGTACTATACTGTATTACTATAGCATGCTCCTTAACTGATTTTTTTTACTAAACTGTTCTTTTCTTCAGTATACAGTTCTTTACGGAACTGAATGAGTTGAACCATACGGAGTTAAACTGTTCTGTTGTTTAAACTGTTATACTATTCTTTACTGAATTGTTCTTTCTACACTGAACTATTCTAATCTGTTCTGTCCTGAACTGTTCATGTAATTGAATGATTCATTTGAGTACTAGTCTAAGCTGTTCTTGTTCTGCTCTTAAACTGTTCTGTTCTCTTCTGAACTGTTGATAATTAACTAAATTATTAAACTCTACAAATTTAAATCATCCTGTGCTTTTCTGTGCTGAACTGTTCTGTTCCTCGCTGAATTGTTCTGAAATGTACCATTACAACTGTTACTGTAAACTGCAATGAACTTCTTGCTTTTCTTTACTGTGTTTTATACTGATCTGTTTTTTTAGTACAATATACATTTCTTAACTGAATACTGCTCTTCTGAATGGAACTATACTAGTCTAAACTAAACTCTTTTTTCAACTGCTCTGTACTCTCCAGTTTTTTTACTGAATTGTTCTGTTTTGCACTGAACTGTTCTGTTCTGAACTGTTCTGGAATTAATTGATCTGCACTGAACTAAATTGTTATCAAAACCATCCGTGCTTCTGTTCTGAACTGTTCTTTACTGAATTGTCCTGTTCTTTGCTAAAATGAACTGTACTATACTGCACTTTTCTATTATTTTACACTGTTCTGGTCTGTTCAAAAGAAGCCCTGATTAATTCATTTCAGTTAATCAACAAGATAATCTGTAAATATAAGTAAATATAGTGTGCAGAATTTTGATTAATCTGCCTTACTAACGGTCCATGTCTAAAAACGCACAACAATATTGAAATTTACGGATTTGGCAGATGCTTTTAAACAATGTAAATTGCATTGCATTCTATGTTTATCAGTTCATGCAGTGGAACTGTATTTAAATAAAATGTATAAGATAGATATTTATCATGACTTAACAGCTAGTTTTCTAACCCTTCGTACAGTAATGGATATATAATTGATTTCGATATCTGATGGCCACAGAACATCAACAAAGGCTGATAACAATGACAATATTACTTTTTTTAGAAAGTTTATTGGTCTCACATGATTGAAATTTATCGTCACAGTGCAAAAGAGTCTTCCATTGTGCAATATATACAAAACTATCTGATTATAAAATACATCCATGAAAAAAACCTTTACATTTATATACACAGCATTGCAATTCTGCGGAGCACCAAATTGCAATATAAACTATTTGGGTTATAAATCTCCAAAAAGCCCCAAAGAGTCCTGGGGCCTCAATCACTCGTGCAGTAGAGTCTGTCATCTCATGACAAGCCAAAACACGCCGGTTATTGAGATAAGAGGCATTGAAAGAGTTATTTTACAGCCTCCTGAGCCATGAAGACGCAGTGGACAGTTAGTGTACGGCTCCAGACACGCTGCATAAGCCATCGCATGGGCCACATAATTCTGTTCTTTGACTCCATGAAAGAGATGAGCCATCGGGCCTTTTGCATAGATAGCCACATCTTCTCCTCCATGTGTCTCTGATTCCAAAGGAACAGCCGCTTGTTGCATGTACTCTTCATCAACTACAAATAAAGTAAGATATGGTATTAGTGTTTGACAACAATAGAAGAGACAGGTAGTAAATTAATTTAGGCAATACTTACAATAATCCACTTCTGAAACATTTCCTCTTGTTCCGTTTACATGAGCATATCCTGGTCCATTAGCATACAAGATACTAGTGTATGGAAGATTATCCTCAGCCTTCTTGGGTGCCAGACCTGGAAAAAAAAAGGCACTGAAACAATGGCCATGCAGTGCAATACAAGTGTACTGCCAATATAGTGTATACTCCCAATTTTTACTTAAGTGTGTTAACAGAATCCTGAAGTGTGGCTTTTATTTCATTAATATTATATTATCTACAACATCAAGTTTGTCAGCTCAAAATGCATATTTAACATTCCTTTATAAGATTAAATTAGTCAAAGTAAAAATGGTAGCTGTTTACTCTTTTACTTTTTTAATGACTTTCGGTGTCTTGTTCTAGATAATCAAAAGAGCTTAACCGGTTAGCGCTATGCTAAGCTAGAAGGTTAAGCAGTAAGTTTGTTAACTGAAGACTGAAAGCACACAAAAAAAGAAATATAGGGAGGATCTACACTACTTCATTATTCATATGGCGCAGCTGATGAGCTGCTTGATGAGTCAATAAGCTGCTGCTCAATATTCAAATACTCTAGTATTTGCTGTGGCAGTTGCATTGACTTCAGAAGCTCTCCACATCCCCAGCTCCACCTGTGATCATGTATGTTATATATGGGGGTTATTTCATATATATATACGTTATATGTGCAGCAGCAGTATTTCTTACATGCTCACAGCAGCTTGTCTGTGGATGTATTGGCAGAAGCAAATACTTGCAGATCTATTCCGCCAAGACCAAACACATTAACATTGCCATGTATATTTCCATGCTAAAACTTTCAGAGAGTTCTGATGACAGAAATTACATTGTCATTATTTCAATTCCATGGCGTAAATTAAGATAGTATATACCAAAAATAGGGTTGCCTCGGGGGGTATTTCCACCAAAAGTGAAGACATGGGAATGATCTGCAGTGACAACAGTGAGAGTGTCCAGTTCACTGGTCAGCTTAGATGCTCTCTGGATTGCACGGTCAAACATGATAGTTTCGGTCAGAGCAAGCTTGGCAACCCCATCATGGTGTCCATGGTCTATTCTACCTCGTAAAGCACAAAGAAAGGCATGTTTCACTATAGGCAGAATATCGTTAAACTGTAACACTAGAGTAAATGTTAAATACTCATCTTCCACAAAGAGAAAAAACCCTTTGGGATTCTTGCTGAGGATTTGAATGGCTTTCTCTGTCATGTCCACAATAGAGGGGTCACGGGTGTGATTCCTGAACACTTCAAACTTCATGTCCTTGGGTTCAAAGAGACCTGAATGAGAAATATGAATGAGAGCGTCATATCAGCAGACAAATACTGTCAGTAAGTCAATGTGGAAACCTTGTAAACTGGCATTACCCATCAGGCGGTCTGTTGTTTTAACATTCACTGCATTAAGCTGCTCTTTGTTCCAGACATACTGGGCGTTTCTTCCCTAATAAACAAAACAGATAATCACGTAAAACTGTAGCGGTTGTTTACAAACACAATTAGTGCCGCTATGAATGGATTTCTTGTAGATACCTTACGAGCATTCAACCAGACATCAATGAGGTTCTTTTTGTCTTTGCGATCCCCTTTGCGAGAAGATGAAGAGGGGTATTCTGGATCAGGGGTACCCTTGGGTGTCATGTACATGCGGCCACCGCCAAGAATGACCTGAAATGGAGACATATTTAAAATGTGTGAACTTCTCATTTCAAAAATGTAAAAAGGTTCAGGTTTCTTGACAGAAATTTCAATTATTTCAATAATGCGTTTGGCATCTAAATGACGCCACGGACACTTTTCACATTTCCTGGGCTCTAGGAACGAAAGTTGTTGGGTAAACCTTTAAAGTGGTAAAAGGAAACTACAATAAATATATTTTTTGCATTCACATTTGCTCCAGTAGCAAATAGCATTTCAATAACTTTTTATGTTTTGGCCATTCATGTACACAACAACAGCGTTTTTGATGCATGAAAATGCAAACTTTTAAAAAAGGGGTTCGAAGTGCTATTTTTGACATTGATAGTTATTGTCTCTGTATAAACTACAAAAATTTGAATTTGTGAAAACGGAGATGTCACGTGCATACGTATTATGTGTTCAGTCTATAGGTTTGTGCGCGATGCGTTGTATTTCTTTACAAAGTGGCATCGCCACCTACTGGCCTGGCATGAATAATACAGCATTTTTAGTTATTTTGGCAACTTTTGTTAGTTTTTGTTGTCTGCACATGAAACTATTCAAAAACTTTTCCACTTTTAGTATATCATTGTTGTGTAAATGTACCCTCAATGCCAAGGTAATAAAACACAAAGTATAGTGTTGTAATTGTAAATTCAATAAAAAATAATGAAAATATAAAAAAAACATTACTAGATTTACGATATTAATAACTGTGGAAATGCATCATCACAGTCACTGAAAAGGGTCCATTGTGTATTTAATTTATGTTATTACATTGGTAGAAAAGCTGCTTTGAACCATTAGCTTACTAAGCTGAATCATAAGGAAGTAGTTAAACAACAATCAAGCAACTGGTTTGAAAAACTAGCTGGCTGTGCTACAAGCTAACAACAAAAACTACACTGAAGTTAGTTCAGTATTTTTTATAAATAGAAATTTCTCAACTGGGGTGACAATATCAAAATTGAACAGGTAAATGTACACTAAATGCAACAAAAACACCATAATATACATACAAATATATAGGTAACACTTTATTTCTCACTATTAACTATAGTTGCTTATTAGCATGCATATTACTAGCATATTGGCTGTTTATTGGTATTTATAAGGCACATATTAATGCCTTATTCTGCATGACCATTTTTTAGATCCATTAATCCACCCCATAATACCTGACTAACTATTAATAGGCAGCAAATTAGGAGTTTATCGAGGCAAAAGTCATAGTTAATAGTTAGTTAGAATTGGTCCCCAAACTAAACTGTGCCTAATACACACTAGTCAACATTTGAAGTAGATCAAAACCTTTCATCAAAGTCGTCCTAAAACCTAAAACCGAACTGCATTCTTGTCTTAGGACAACTTTGATGCACTTTTTTTTGATCATCAAGGGCATGTGCTGCTTCAGTTAGGTTATTAGTGAGAAATAATGAGCTTATAAGAGAGAAACAATGCGGTAAGACGTGCATCCAAATGAGAGAGAGAGAGACCGCGAAGCTAGACGTTTCTTCTTATATTAACTAGTGTACTCTACGATTAGCTCAGTGAATAATAATAAAAAAAATAAAAATAGACCCGGCTAGAACAAGCGGAGTGATACAAAATTGTGAAAGGGCGTTCCTGTAGCGATACCAGTACAATATCTCACGGTTCTCAACCAATCCGATTTGAGAACCAGAACTAACTGTTGTATAATATATAATATAATATATTAAATATAGTACATACAATAGTACACTCTCAGAATAAATGTGAAAAACTGTGGAAGAATTGCCCTCAACAGTATGTGCAGTTGTGCAGCATTTCAAAACTTCAAAAGTAATTTTTTAGGCAGCAGCTATTTATACTAAGTGCAAATAGCTATAGATTCTATTTACACTGTTAAAATAGCAGGATTTTCTGTTATTTATACTACTTATTGCAAATATTGGCTATTATCTGCACCTAAGTATTGCAGTACATTATAAAACAGTATGCAATTATAACATATTGAGTGTAAATTATCATTTTAATTCAAATTATTAAATGGATGCCATTTGGGGACACCTACCCTAACCCTACCCGATACTTTATTTTCAACTTTTTGATTATTTCCTTCGTTTTTATTGACAATAAATGCCTTTAGATTTAATTAGGGAGAAAAAAAAATGTTCAGCAAAAGACGGATTCGAACCCGGGTCGATCGTGTCAAAAAGACTGCAGCACACACGTTACTATCTACGCCACTGCAGCTACAATTACATCAGCATCTTTTGTAGTGTTGAGTAGTCCAATCACACGTTGGTGGGTGGACTTAATGTAAAGAATAAATGTGAAAAACTGTGGAAGAATTGCCCTCAACAGTATGTGCAGTTGTGCAGCATTTCAAAACTTCAAAAGTAATTTTTTAGGCAGCAGCTATTTATACTAAGTGTAAATAGCTATAGATTCTATTTACACTGTTAAAATAGCAGGATTTTCTGTTATTTATACTACTTATTGCAAATATTGGCTATTATCTGCACCTAAGTATTGCAGTACATTATAAAACAGTATGCAATTATAACATATTGAGTGTAAATTATCATTTTAATTCAAATTATTAAATGGATGCCATTTGGGGACACCTACCCTAACCCTACCCGATACTTTATTTTCAACTTTTTGATTATTTCCTTCGTTTTTATTGACAATAAATGCCTTTAGATTTAATTAGGGAGAAAAAAAAAATGTTCAGCAAAAGACGGATTCGAACCCGGGTCGATCGTGTCAAAAAGACTGCAGCACACACGTTACCATCTACGCCACTGCAGCTACAATTACATCAGCATCTTTTGTAGTGTTGAGTAGTCCAATCACACGTTGGTGGGTGGACTTAATGTAAATAGCCTCTTGCCAACAAGGCGGGCTATTTGCACTTAGTGTATTTTTGATCTTATGACATCAAACTGTATGGGTTTCGGCTCACATCGATATCAGTGTTGGACACCAGTTGCGTGGCGATATCGGTGCAGCCCTGCCGGCGGGCATCGGAGGGCACGTCTGCGTCGCTGTACCAGCTGCGGCTCACCGAGTGGGCGTACGCAGCAGCGGGCGATGCATGCTGCACTCTGGTGGTGGTCACGATGCCAACGGACTTTCCTGGATATATGCACACACAAACATGTGTCATCACATTTATCCTGCATGGTCACAAAAATCGAACATTCTTCAAAATATTGTCTTTTGTGCTCAACAGAAGAAACAAACTTATACAGGTTTGAGTAAATGATGACAGAATTTTCATTTTTTTTAGTGAACTGTCCCTTTAAGAAGAACAACAGCAACAGAACAAAACATTGGCTGCATGCCTGTAAGTGTGATAATGAGTATAAATGGAAAATACCTTGTGCTTTGGCGCGGTGTAACACTGAGAAAACCTCGTTGCCAAATGTGGTGTTGCACGCATAGGCCGCTGCTTTAGCGCTCAAACCCACCGTCTTGGCGTTAGCCTTCACACCGCAGTGGTATGCCGTAGCTGTGCTAGCACTGTCCGCCACCTGCCTGTCAACACTGTACGTCTGTTTGAAAACACATCAACTTGGTACATCAAATACTGATAGCTCTGTTGTTCAAAACATAGCTTTTCGGTCATATAATGAGTAGATCAACTATTTCATTAGACCCTAATCTGACCTGTATTCATGTAGTGATACTTCACATCTGTAATCAGCTTTCCCTCGTCCTCATGTTCTCCAGGATCAGAGGTTGTAGTGCTATCTAAACTTATCAGGAATGCATAATCTGCAGTCAACGGATAACTTTTCATATCTTAAACTGTGCCTGTTGTGCTATCAAAACAGTATGAAAGCCCATTTCTGCCACAGAAGAAAAAAAAAACCCGTCGTGCTTTGGTTAATTATAATAGAGATAAAAAAATCTCAATTATGAGGTACTAAATTGTAATTATGACACAAGAAGTAGAAATTATAATAAAAAAATACAATTCAAGTCAATACAATACAATACAAGTCAAATTATGACAAAAAGTTAAAAGTATGAGAGTCATAATTATGGCAAAAAAGTAGAACTTATGGTGAAAAATAAAATGATAACATAAAAAGTCAAATTATGGCAAAAAGTTAAAAGTATTAGAGTCATAATTATTACATAAAAAGTAGAAACTATGATAAAAAAAAAATTATGACAACAGTCAAAATTACGAGAGTTGTAATTATGGCGAAAAGTAAAAATTATGATAAAATTATAACATAAAAAGTCAAATTATGGCAAAAAGTATTAGAGTCATAATTATCACATAAAAATGTATGTAATAAGAACAATTGGCATAAAAAACTAATAATAATGACAAAAAAATATAAATTGTCACATAAAAAAGTTAAAGTTATGATTTTTCTTTTTATTTCATAATTATGACTTTTTATCCCATCATTTTGTTTTCATCACATAATTAGGACTTAATATCTCATAATTTTTCATGTAAGAATTATGATTTACCAATGATGATGGTGATTTTCATTTTATTTTATTTTTTATTATTTTATTTTATTTTTATATAACATTGGCTCAACCAATAAATATAGTATACGAAATATATAATAGTATTTTATTAGAACAAAATTGTACATTATATTTTTCTATAATAATAATAATATAAACTATATATAGACATATACTAATATATATTAAGAATAAATCTATACTTTCAAGAACCACTTTTTTTTTTCAGGCTTCCACACCCAGTTCGGCAAGAATCCCTATATGGAAAATTAAAAATGTAATCTGAAGACAAGCAGCAGTTTTTCCATGCAACACTCATGCGCATCCCATTGGCATTTGTCTGACAACCCAAACCTGCCTTTATATAATTGCACAACAAGATTGCTATGAATTATCTGCGGATGATTAAAGAGATGCGCCAGACCTTTGACAGGGCGACGTATGGAAATGTATCCATGGCCAAAAGCGTCTCCTCCCCTGACTGTCCTTCCATCTGACCTCGCAGTATACGGGCGGCTGACACCGTCGACACTCCCATCCCTGACAGATGGACAGAGAAACATCACAGCCTGACCCGAACACAAACCGCTCATCAGCTCTACAGTAAAACACAGGCTATGAAGTAACAGGCAAGTGTGTAAGGGGTAATATACAGTCAACCGATCATTATCACAAAACTAAGCCAACAGGTGGATCAGTAACTGCATATTATCCAAATAACAGCTAAATAGACATGAAATATTGAGTTTTTATAACTTTCTTATAACATACATGAGATAAATGAGAGCATGGAGTGATGAAAAGAATCAAAAATTTTAAATATAAATTTAGAAGTACACTCATTGTCTAACGTATCATTTTTGTTGTAAATGTAATTAAAAATATAGCATTTAGTTAGAAACACTAGTGAAAAATACGTGTGCTTAATTCTATTTAATGTGCACTTCAAATATTAGGAAACTAGTACATTTTAAATCAATCAAGTTTGAATAAAATGTGCTTTAAAATATACACTTATTTTGAGCACATGTAAAATGCTTGATTATAATTTCAACTCCAGTGCTATGCAATATTGAATTTAAAGTTAATATATTTTAAATGCGCTATGAACAGCACTCTAAAGTTCAGCTAATTTCATTTAAACTGTAATACATTTTCGTTAAACTGCAACTGAAATGCAGTTAAGTGTTAGCAAACACTACGTTCTGTTCACAGTTAAGTATATTCTTTGACAGTATATTATTACTGTAATAATTACCAAAAAGTATGCTTTTAAAAGTAAACTTATTCAGAAAGGAAGAGAAAATAGTACTTATGAATGCTTATATTATACACACATTTATATACAGCTATGGAAAAAATTCAGAGACCGTTTTTTCAGTTTCTCTGGATTTACTAGGTATGGGTTTGAGTAAAATGTTGATATTTGTTTTATTCTATAAAGGTCTGGTAACATTTCTTCCACATTTCAAATATAAATATTGTCATTTAGAGCCTTGTTGTTGTTGTTGTTTTGTAGAAAATGACAATTCGTTAAAATAACAAATGTTTTCACTTGTTGTGATTAAAGAAATCAGGCTTATTCCACCAAGTATTGATTTCTTAACTCCTCTGAAGTTAAAACATTTGTTTTGCCTTGTCTTAGAAATAAATATAAACTTGTGATGTTTTCAGACATGTTTATATTCATTATCAGACAACACAATACCAATGTTTTAACTTCAGAAGAGTTAAGAAATCAATATTTGGCATCTTATTTGAAGTACTTTGATAATTTTAGTCAAAAAACAAACAAACAAACAAACAAACAAACAAAAACCTCTAAATCACAACATTATTTAAAATGTAGAGGCATTTAGAGTTGTTTTTTCTTGGCAGAAAATGAATGATATTTGGTCAAAATAACAAATGCCTTAATTTGTTGTGGTTAAAAATCAGGGTTATTCAACCAAATATTGATTTCTTAACTCCTCTGAAGTTAAAACATTTGTTTTGCCTTGTCTTAGAAATAAATATAAACGTGTGATGTTTTCAGACATGTTTATATTCATTATCAGACAACACAATACCAATGTTTTAACTTCAGAAGAGTTAAGAAATCAATATTTGGCATCTTATTTTGACCACTTTTAATAATTTTATGCAAAGAAACAACAACCTCTAAATCACAACATTATTTAAAATGTTTAGTTTTTTTTTTTTTGCAGAGAATGAATGTCATTTGGTCAAAATAACAAATGCTTTCATTTGTTATGATTAAAAATCAGGGTTATTCCTCCAAATATTGATTTCTTAACTCCTCCGAAGTTCAAAGATTGATATTGCATTCTAAAAAGGTAAAACATGACATCTTTTTGAATATGACCATTTTGGGGGAAAAAAAGAAGCTCTAAATGATAAATAGAGTTAAGAAATCAATATTTGGCATCTTATTTTGACCACTTTTAATAATTTTATGCAAAAAAACAACAACCTCTAAATCACAACATTATTTAAAATGTTTAGAGTTTTTTTTTTTTTTGCAGAGAATGAATGTCATTTGGTCAAAATAACAAATGCTTTCATTTGTTGTGATTAAAAATCAGGGTTATTCCTCCAAATATTGATTTCTTAACTCCTCCGAAGTTCAAAGATTGATATTGCATTCTAAAAAGGTAAAACATGACATCTTTTTGAATATGACCATTTTGGGGGGAAAAAAGAAGCTCTAAATGATCAAATTTTTTATTTAAAATTGGGAAGAAATGTCAGCAGTAGTTTACAGAATTCAACAAAAACTATGTTTTACGTAAACATATAACTACTGTATAAATCATAAATCCAGAGAAACTGAGAATTTTCAAGTGGTCTCTTAATTTTTTCTATATAATATAATATAGACCTCAAAAACCCATTAACACTTAGAAAGGGCACTATATTGCACTGAAGGCGTGTAGTTTCACAGACTGACCAGCAGTGTTCGGTGGGGTTGGTAACTCACCGTCTCCAAGGAAGAGGATGATGTTTTTGGCGCGATGTGCTCGCAGTGGCAGCGTGAGGGCAGCCTGCAGCGTGCGCCTGGCCTGATGGTTCCAGTACGCCGGTTCCCGCTCCCATTCAGCTAGCAAAACAAACACCACGCCATAAACAACCTGTCCTTCTCAGGAATAACTCTTCTGAAGAGGCTCCGCCGCTAACCTGCCCTGACACGACTTTCCTAGACTTTCCACAAAGCAGTGTAAAACTGCACTACAGTTCACTCTGACTTGTAAAACACCGCGGCCTGTGCTAATTTTAGAGATGTGGACAATGGGAGCTCTGTGTCCTTACCCACGGGCTCCAGACTGGTGCTCAGGAGGAGGTGGGCCAGGATGAGCAGCACGCCGGGGGCCCGGCTGTAAAGCAAACACATCCCGAGCTGCAGAGACTTCAGAGCACACCTCGATGCTGGGAAGGAGTGTCTCCTCAAACCTCCAGCCCCTGCTTTTTAAACCCGGGGCCCCTGACAGCTCATAGGCTCGCGCTGACGGTGGCCAGGAAACCCCTCGACTTCTTTTCCTTTTGTTTTAAGCCGAGTGCTCTTCCTCGTTGCTTTTCTTCCTTTCTGTTCCTGACTCTCCTGAGAGCTGCTCTTGGAAGCCCAGTGCCGGCTTTGATGTGGCCAACTGTGCTAATGTGTGTTTTTCATGCAATGGTTATTTATGCAAAACGTCAACAAAAACTATGTTTTACGTAAACATATAACTACTGTATAAATCATAAATCCAGAGAAACTGAGAATTTTCAAGTGGTCTCTTAATTTTTTCTATATAATATAATATAGACCTCAAAAACCCATTAACACTTAGAAAGGGCACTATATTGCACTGAAGGCGTGTAGTTTCACAGACTGACCAGCAGTGTTCGGTGGGGTTGGTAACTCACCGTCTCCAAGGAAGAGGATGATGTTTTTGGCGCGATGTGCTCGCAGTGGCAGCGTGAGGGCAGCCTGCAGCGTGCGCCTGGCCTGATGGTTCCAGTACGCCGGTTCCCGCTCCCATTCAGCTAGCAAAACAAACACCACGCCATAAACAACCTGTCCTTCTCAGGAATAACTCTTCTGAAGAGGCTCCGCCGCTAACCTGCCCTGACACGACTTTCCTAGACTTTCCACAAAGCAGTGTAAAACTGCACTACAGTTCACTCTGACTTGTAAAACACCGCGGCCTGTGCTAATTTTAGAGATGTGGACAATGGGAGCTCTGTGTCCTTACCCACGGGCTCCAGACTGGTGCTCAGGAGGAGGTGGGCCAGGATGAGCAGCACGCCGGGGGCCCGGCTGTAAAGCAAACACATCCCGAGCTGCAGAGACTTCAGAGCACACCTCGATGCTGGGAAGGAGTGTCTCCTCAAACCTCCAGCCCCTGCTTTTTAAACCCGGGGCCCCTGACAGCTCATAGGCTCGCGCTGACGGTGGCCAGGAAACCCCTCGACTTCTTTTCCTTTTGTTTTAAGCCGAGTGCTCTTCCTCGTTGCTTTTCTTCCTTTCTGTTCCTGGCTCTCCTGAGAGCTGCTCTTGGAAGCCCAGTGCCGGCTTTGATGTGGCCAACTGTGCTAATGTGTGTTTTTCATGCAATGGTTATTTATGCAAAACTTATTGCTTTTTGGTTCTTGTTATGACTTTGGAAATGAATCCAGCATGTGCGAAACACTGGGCTCTCCAGTTCTTGCAACGTTTCGTACGAGTGTGGAGGATACAAACTGCCCTGAAATGATAAAATCATGCTTTTCTCTTGTGAAAATCAAGTGCACCTGATTGAATTGAATGTGCACTTGTGGTGTACATCATATCCTCTATAAAAGTAAATTTTTATATATTTTAATATACAATATGAATGGAAACAAAAAGCCACTTAAGTGGACTTAAGTGGACTTTTAAAAAGTGCACTATTGTCAAAATTAAAGTTGACTTTAAAGCACATTTTAAAGTAAATGTATTGTTTTGCAATGTATTGTATTATCATATATTGTTTAAGTATGCATAAGTGTTCTTATTTTTCACAAGGTTTAGGCCTTTAAAAGTTATTTGCATATGAAACAATGAAACGAAGAGAAATTACAGAGCTCAGTGTGTCCCAAACAAGTCAAGACGAGGACAAACTTGTTATTAAAGGATGTGCAGGCAAGCAGCATTTAGTAGTTTGTGGTTCCACAGCAACGTCCCATATAGATATTTTTATAGAATTCTAGTGACGTGTGATCACAAATGTGTGAATATCAGCTATTTTACAACAGCTTCAAATGTGGCTTGTCTAATAAGAGTCTGAATGATCTGTTAATAGTAATTGTATCAGTTTTTTATTAGTTCTTTTTATTTAATTAGTTAATTGTAGCTATAAAATTCCAAATTACATTATATATACAGTATATATATATATATATGTTTTTTTTCTTAATCAGTATTGTCCTTTTGCATTAATTAAAAATGGACTACTATTTTTGTTAATATTATTTATCCTTTTTTAATTCCTTTTTTTTAATTTGGGTTTTTAACACAACGCTATTTGCAATTAAAAAAATGTATTTGTATTTTTTATTCAATTTTAGATATATATAGCTCTATTCTTTTTAATTTATTTAATTAAGTGGCGGGGGGGGGGGGGGGGATTTATTTTTTTTTTTTTTATTGGAAACATATTTTTAAAAAACAGCC
>NW_015506250.1:126009-142702 GCF_001515645.1 Sinocyclocheilus grahami | reverse complement strand
TTTATTTTTTTTTTTTTTTATTTTTTTTTTGAGGGGGGGGGGGGGGGGGGGGGGGGTATTAATTTTTTTTTTTATTAATGTGAACATAATTTTAGAATGCAGCCATAAATTTCAAAATAAAAATATTTAAAAAATTAAAATAAAAATGAACATACATTTCACACACTTTATATATACTGTGATATAGAGTCTGAATCAGTAAATCATAATTGTTCTCTTTCTTTCCAATAAAAATAGGGGGGAAAAAATCACATTAACTATTCAGACTTGTTTTATTGTCTTAGTTTTAATTTTGAGGCATGTTTATCTTTTTTAAGGATATTTAGATATTTTTACTGGAAAACAAGATACTGAATATTATTATAATTAATTATTTTATGCAGTCTAGGAGTTTGGTTACATTATAAATGTAACCATTCATAAAAAAAATTTTAATAAACATATTATTTGTTCATATTAATTTTACTAGTTTTTTTTAATTATTATTATTTCATGTGAAAGTGATTTTAGAATGCAGCCACAAAATTCAAAATAAAAACACAATTATCATATTCTATACATTCTCACAAACTTTATATACTTTGATATACATTTATTTTTGAATCAGTAAATCAGAATTGTTCTCTTCCTTTCCACTAAAACTAAAAGAAAAAAAAATCACATTAACTATTCAGTTTTATTGCACTTCTGAGGAACTTTTTTTTATGTTTTTTACTAGAAAACAAGACAAAAATAGTGAAAATTATTATAATTATTATTTTTATGCAGTCTAGGAGTTTGGTCACACTCCCCACCCATAATTATTATTATTCTTAAATGTATCCATTTATAGAACAATTTTTTTTTTTTAACGCCGTTGCTTTATGACAGCAGTAAGCCAGCTTAAGTCCATGCGTTACAGTGATTTTACTACAGTAATTGACGGTTTGCTGACTAACTCGGCACCCTTGGATTGTTTTGTGGGAAATAAACGTAAGCAGCATTTTTCCTCAATGAGGTAGTGGAGAATTAATGTTGTAAAAATAGAGAGAGACAGAGAAAGAGAGGAGAGACCACAGTATGAAGGAGTCCAGGAAGGTTTCTGGACTTTAAATCCAGAAAAGCTCAGCGCTCGCTGTTAATGAGGCTTAAAGAGCGTCTCATCTATATCGCATGGACAAGATGTTAAACAGCACTGCGGATGCCACACTCATTTGTGGCAAATCAAGCAGCTAATAAAAGCGGAAATATGAAGCGAGGCCTCACATGATGTGACCGCACTGCACGTACCAAAATATGAGCGGGGAAACTCAATCCTCGGCTAACTGAGACACGTCAGCCCATTGTTATGGTAGGCACCACTTTCCAGGGCTGAACTTGAGATTAAGCTAATAATGAGTTTGTGGTAAGATTTAAACCAGCTCAAGCTCAGTTTGAGCTCTAGTTTCCATTCTCCTTCAGAGATTTTCCCATAGCCTTTACTATGGAAGCGATATTATCCAAACCAAACAGACTACAGCTGTTTTGGATACGAAAACTGTAGTAAATGCAGTGTTTTGGAAGTAAAAATCTCATTCACTGTTGCACTACTATGTTTACTGTTATGTAATGACATGACTTTATTTATTTATTTCAATAGGTTGGTATATATATATATATATATATATATATATATATATAAATAACAACTATTTTAACAAATATACTGTTATATTTATATATAACACACACACACACACACACACACACACATATAGACAGATAGATAGATAGATTAGAGGATAGACCCTAAAAGATGTCCGATCTATTCAGCCATCATCTCAAAAATAACAATACGAGACAAGAGCACAAATCCATATGTATAATCAAAATGAACTAGAGCCATACATGACATCATGACATTTATGCGAATCGAAATGTCAGAATAGCAATGGAAGTAGGTTTCCAGTAAACAAGGATCTCTTTACATCTGGTAGAGCACTTCATGAGGGAAAATGAGCAGAACGCAGTTAAAGTCATACCATCAAACTCCATAGACCAATGCATGGAGTTTCCAGAGCCTAAATGACTAGATATGAATATTACTTTGAAGAATTATTGTGGTGTTCAGTTTTATTGTGACAACTACACGTTTTTTTAAAAATAAAGGTCCTTATTGGCATCTATGGTTCCAGGAAGGAACTTTAACATCCATGAAACCTTTTTGATGCTTAAAAGGTTCTTTATACTGGAAAATGGTTCTTTACATTTTTTAAATGTTTAAATTAAGAAAAATCGTGTTTTTAAGATCTGTTTACTGAAAGGGGAACCAAAAATGGTTCTTCTACAGCATCGCTGTGAAAGCATCCTTTTAGAACCTTTATTTTTAAGAAAATATTTTGAAGAATACAAACAGTAGCCACTGACTCTCATAGTGTTTTTTTTTTATTGTATGGAAGTCAATGGCTACTGTAGACTGATTTTTTGCAAACATTCTTTTGGGTGAACTTTAAGAAACATGTCTGATTGGTGTTTGGTGGATGTTTCTAAATCAGACTAAAGGCCTTTCCACACTGAGTGCAATGCGAAAAAGCGAGGCCAACGAACGGTGCTTTCACACCAAACGTAAAATGATTGTTCGCCTTCTGCTAATTCACACCTGCACGCTAGGTGGCGCCAACCAAAAATGCATTTTTCCTCAGATATGTAGCTCGTAAATGGATTTAACATCATCTGCTGCTCAATATACAGCATTAAATTAAGGTGAACAAAGTTGGTTCTACACCAGAAACACAAACTATCTATAATGCTTACAAGAATAAGCTACATCCTAAAATAAAATTAGAAGTACAATTAGCTTCAAGCTATACTTGAAAATGTATGTAATTATTAATGTATTTGCTTACCCACTTTAAACCATCGAGTGCTTGTAATAACTCCCAATTGTGATCTATAGTTGATTTTGATTAATAAGCAGACACATGCACTCTTTGTATGTTTAATAACGCTACCCTTACCAAAAGTAGTATACTTCAAGTTGATTTTATTAAGTATACTTAAGTAAAGTTCAAGTATATATTTAAGTATACTTTATGTATACTTAAATATATGACAGTAGTAAACTTTGAGTACACAACTAGTTTACATCAATGTTTTTAGCTTGTACTGCAACTATACTAAAAGTGAACTTATAGGTATACTGATTAAATACTTGTAGTACACTTTGAAGTATAGTCTCAGTAAACTACTAGTTTAGTAGTTTTATACTGCAAGTATACTCGTAAGTGTTCTTTAAGTGAACTTTACATCATACTTTAAGTATACTACTATGTCCCTATTTAGGTATTAATTTGTATATATTTTGTTATATGAATATCTAAACATACAAAACATCAAAAGAAAGAACAGTGTATCTGCTTGTAAACAAAAATATTTTATTCTAGCTTCATACATTCTTTTTTTAAACACTTGAATGTGGGTAAGTTTCAAAAATAAAAAATAAATTAATAAACAACATTTTGAACAAAAAGCTGAAAAAAAGACTATGAATTGGATTCAGAATGATAATCAAAACGTAGATGGAGTCGATCAAAACCCCAAAGCTTGACAGTCATTATTACCTCTTCATTGGTCGACATTTTATTCCATAACGTTACACAGTTTTGATGCTGTTTTATGTCTGATGATCATGTTAGATTACATGTGGAAGCATCTGTTGTTTCGGTTTCTTCTTCACTTGTGTTTTTTTTTTTAAATTTTGTACAGAAGATGTGTACTAGCGCCCCCTACAGTATAACAATGAAAACACGGATTCTAGGAGCAAAAGTATAGCTCAAATATAATTAGAGTTTTTTAAGTATAATTCAAATATACTTAAATGTCATTTTAAGTATATTTCTGAGAAGTACGTAAAAAGTAGACTAAAAGTATACTTTCCTATTTTTTTGTTTAAAAGAAGTATACTAATAGCACACTTGAATAAACTTCTTTTTCGTAAGGGTACACTGCTAATATTTGTCATAAACATCCTTTATTGCTATATATTAACAGCAGCTGCTCCGGTCACGTGATACTATCTAAAATCTTATTGGACGGTCCGTGATTTCGCTTTGCGAAACTGAAAAGATTCGTCGGACTAGTTTGGAAAAAAACATTTGCATTTTCGGTGTGCGAATGTTTGCGATCTATGTGAAAGCATCCATAGAAATCTATTGTTTTATTCCAGCGCGTCATCGCGTCCGATATTCGTTACGCCTTTTGCGCTCAGTGTGGAAAGGCCTTGATTAAACAACTTTTTTGAGGCACAAACCCCAGTGACCTAGTCATTTCTGAAGATATGTTCATGCATAATGTCATACTTTCAATACATACTGAAAATACAGTACTAAAGGTGTCACTTAATGGAAGATTCAAATGCATTGGAGATTCAGTTAAAACTGTATAAACACAGAGACAGGGTAGCATTAGCATAAAGCAGCAGTTTTATTTCCCAGTAACACTCACACTGCCTGTTGTGGCCCATCCTCTACAAAACACCAAACAATAGCTGGCAGACTTGCTAACCTCCAAAGAGCACCAGAGCAATAAATGACTGACGCAGAATCGTTTTGCTAGCCCCTTAAGCATTCCTTTTCATGCAAAGAAGAAAAAAGGCCCCACTGCATTTAAAATCCTGAACGTCCAAACTTAATGTAAATCATCTCTCTCCTCTTTCAGACTGATGCAACATCTGTGTTTAGTTTTGAAAAGTAAGCAGTCTTTGGAGATTGGCATGGTCTTGTCCATATTACTTATAAAGATTTGAGAAAGAGTCATATTTTAGTCTTAGAGGTTATTTAATGGTTTATGATCTGGTTTACTTACAATATTTCCAGGTTTGAATCCAGATTGCACAGTCATGGCCAAAAGTTTTGGCAGTGACATAAATTTTGTGTTTTGCAAAGTTTTCTGTATGCTTCAGTATTTGTAGATTATTTTTCCACATGTTTCTATGGTATACTGAAAAACAACGAGAAGCATATGATAAAGTTTTAAAGGCTTTTATTTGCAAAAAAATATATAATGAGTCAATATTTATAGTGTTGTTCCTTGTTCTTCATAACCTCTGCAATTCGCTCTGGCATGCAAATCCTGACTGATGGCGATCCATTCTTGCATTATTAGTTCTCAGAGTTGATCACACTTTGTGGGCTTCTGCTTGTCCACTCGCCTTTTGAGGACTGACCACAGGTTCTCTATGGGATTGAGATCCGGGGAGGTGCCTTGCCACGGATCCAAAATTTCAATGTAATGATCTTCGAGCCGCTTCTTTATCACTCTTGCTTTGTGGCATGGTGCTCCATCATGCTGGAGAATGCATGGATAATCACCAAATTGCTCATGGATCGTTGGAAGAAGTTGCTCTTGCAGGAAGTTTTGATACCATTATTCATGGCAGTTTTTTTGGACAGAATTATGAGAGAGCCCACTCCCTTGGTAGAAAAGCAACCCCACATGGATGGTCTCAGGATGCTTCACTGTTGGCACAACACAGGACTCATGGTAGCGTTCACCTTTTCTTCTTCGAACAATCGATTTTCCAGATGTCCCAAACTGTTGGAAGGGAGCTTCATCAGAGCAAACAACTTTGCACCATTCTTCTGCTGTCCAATCCTTGTACTTCCTGTAGAATTTCAGTCTGTCCTTGACGTTTTTCTTTGAAAGAAGTGGCTTCTTTGCTGCCCTTCTTGACACCAGGCCGTTGTCCAAAAGTCTTGGCCTCACTGTGCTTGCAGATGCTCTCACACCAACCTGTTGCCATTTCTGAGCAAGCTCTGCACTGGTGGTGACACAATTCTGTAGCTGACTCCTCAGGAGGAGACGGTCCTGGCACTTGCTGGACATTCTGGGACATCCTGAAGACTTATTCACTGCAGTCAAACCTCTCTCCTTGAAGTTCTTGATGATCCGGTAAATGGTTCTTTCAGGTGCAATATTCTTTGTAGCAATTTCCTTGCATGTGAGGCCATTTTGATGCAAAGCGATGATGGCTGCACGGGTTTATTTGGAGGTAACCATTACTAACAAGAACACAATGATTCGAAGCACTTCTTTCCTCCTTTTATAGCAATCAGTCTGCTCTTACAATCTAATTAGTATGATAGTGATTTCACCTAACTAGTACTCATTCACACTTTCACATGTGCTGCTGATATGATTAGTCAATTAATGTTAGCTGGTCATTTTGTGTCAGGATCAAAAAACTGTGACATTTGTCTTTTTTTGTGAAGTTCATTTTTGGCAAACGAAGCTTTTAGCAATGATTTAAAATACATCTGATCATTATACACAATAATCTAGAAACAATGTGAATGAACACCACAACAGTTTAAGCAGCAAACTTTGCAAAACACAAAATTTATGTCACTGCCAAAACCTTTGGCCATGACTGTAGTAAGATTTTGGAAAACACTTACCGAAGACTGTTCCAAATAAAGGCAACAAGAAATGCAATCATGTCAATAACACGAGTGTCCATTGTAATACAAAAGAATAATATTTCAATAATTAGTTTAAAACACATGTATCAAGTTTTGAGAAGTGTACTCTTTGTGTTTATATTGGTTTCATATGTTTTTGAAAACCTTTTGTACCACTTTCAAGAAAAGTCTACTCTAAAAATGTAATGTTGTAAAAATGTGGTTGTGAAACACACATGATAAGAAGGATGAAGATCAAATGATAGTCTTTAATAATCTGAACAGGGTAAATCTACCTACGAGCAAACAAGACCCAACAGTGAAACTCTTGATTAGTGCACAGCTGAAACTACTGAGTGTCCATAACAACAAACTAGGGAAAACGGTACTGACTGAAAACAAAAGTCCATGTGGTGTGAGAGTGTGATAGAACGCCCCCTTCCAGAAGGCATGTCCTCACCCCATGGTGACAAGGAGGCAAGGAAAAATGGGAGATAACGAAGGGATGGCACACAAAAGCTGAGGGATGCAGGAGGAGGCTCTGGAGGAGAATGGACGACCAGGAGGAGGCAGAACCAAAAAATACAGGGCACCACCATGGAGGTGGCAACCAGTGGATAGCCTTGAACAGAGGCAAGTGGCAGATGACCCAGACCGCAGCCAAGACAGGTGGTGTCACTGGAGGGAGAAACCATGATGGCGGAGGTGATAATTCCACAGCTACGACTCCCCTAAATGGAAGTGGGGATCGGGAGGGCCAAGCTGGAGCAAACGAGGGTGGAAGCGGTGCCTGAGGGAGGGCAGAGTGAGCTGAATCCGGTGGGTGGAGGGCCAATGAGTAGATGACCCACTAGTCCACAGCGGAGGCGTGGCGAGGTCTGACCCAGGTGGAGCTGACGAACCAAGGGAGCCTGGCGAGTCTGAATGCCCGATGGTCCACAATGGAATTGAGGGAGAGAGGAGTGCCGGCACAGGATCTGGGGCAACAGGTCGAGGTGGTACAGAGCACCTTGAGGCGGAGCCATGGCTGCCCCACACCCATGAGGAGGCAGCTCCCAGCAGGCCCAAAGTGATGCCACACCACTGAGAGGAGGCACTGAGGGACTAATGGAAGGTGACGATAACTGGGTGGTAGGAATGGCTGGGGACTGGAGAAGAGAATGCAGGGACAAATACTCAGAAAACATACCAAATCATTAGAAGTGTTTTGGACAGATGGTGGGAGAGTGAGGCTTGGTGGGGCCATTACAGATGGAACAGAACTGAAAGAGAAATAAATAAATAGGCAGTTTCTTTAGGCAGAAATAAGATTTAGGCAGTCGTGGCCTAATGGTTAGAGAGTCAGACTTGTAGCCCAAAGGTTGTGGTTTTGAGTCTCGGTACCGGCAGGAATTGTCAGAGTGAATGTACAGCGCTCTCTTCCACCTTCAATACCACGACTGAGGTGAGACCCTTAAGCAAGGCAACCCCAACAGCCTGATTCCTGGGTGCCACAGCAAAAATGGCTGGCCACTGCTCTGTGTGTGTCTGTTCACTACTCACTGTTGTGTGTGTGCACTTGGATGAGATAAATGTAGTGCACAAATTCTGGGTATGGGTCACCATCCTTGGCTACATGCCATGCCATGTCCTTTCCTTTTTATTTTAAAGTACTAGGGCCAGGGTAACATCCTCTGCAAGATCATAAGCAGTAATGTAATGAATCTGTATTTTCATTACAGATTTGCACAAAACTTTTGCGATATTTTATTTAAAAAAATAAATAATGCGAAATGACAGCATTTCCATTAAGTGATAATATGCAATTAAAATTTTCAATTTTCCTCTAGTATTAAGTCATAGCGACGGATGTTGGTAGATTGATGTATATCACAGCCACCACACTAGTCATTATTTTTAATCGAAGGAGACATAGGCGTGTGTTTTTATCAAAGCAGCGTTAAGAGCCGTGGCGTGGCTGGAATAAACCCAAGCATTGACTAGAGTGGCCGTGATCAGCTCCGGTGGCTGTGACGGAGCCATAATGCATCACACATGTGTGCAGTGTAAATAAGGGGTCATCCAAGCATTAACAGCAAGGAAAGCCCCTTATTCTTGAGAGTGGCCACGTATGAGGTGTTTCTTGGAGGCTATAGTACATTAAACAATGATCATGTGATCAGTTTTGCAAAATATTTATTTTTTGAATTGCCTGAAAAACCACCTCATGCGAACATAAGAAACTATTGCGATATATGGGAGTTTTTGCAAAATTGACGTGTTTCCGTTGGCCGCATTTCCAATTCACAAAATTTGCGCAATTTAGAGGTTAATGGAAGCGCAGCTATTGTCTAACAGTGCTGAGATCAATCACCCACTCTTAGTGACGGGAGGGTGGGCAAGGCTGAACTCCATTCCCTCAAACTCTGACAGCACTCCCTCTGCGACAGGATGCACAATCGGCACTCACACCTGGTAAGGCCCCCAATGTTGCTAGCTCACACGTCGCGGTAGAGATGGGCTCGATGTCTGCGGTGGGCTCAAGCTGCAGATCCTCGCAGTCTTGTGGTGCTTGGCTGGCGACTGGTGTTATCATTGAAGACGTCGCACGCACTCTATGTATTCGGCAAAGCTCTCTTGAGGGCCTTCCCTGGACAGCTGCGCTCTGGTGGCAGTGTTGAGGCCGGGATGCAGGAAGCTACAGAGGCAGTCATCCGGTGACGATGTTGCTGGCACGAGGCTGAGGAACTCCTCCAAATGTTCATTGAGGGAGCAATCCTTCTGCTCAAGGCATAACAGTTTGACTGCTGCCAAGTGGTCCATAATGCAGAAAGAAACAAAACACACAAAACCAAAAACATGTACTCACAAAAAGTCAAACAAAAATGCTTCAACAAACACACCGTTTATCTAATCTTGGTTGGGTCTTCTGTAACAATGTGGTTGTGAAACACATGTCTTTAATAATCTGAACAGGGTAAATCCAACTACAAGCATAAAAGCAACACAACCATTGCACATATGAAACCCAACAGTGAAACTCAAACAGGACTTAAGTAGTAGGGATAATGAAATGATTGATTAGTGCACAGATGAAACTAATGAGCGTCTAAGACAACAAACTAAGAGGAAATGGTACTGAATGAAAACAAAAGTCCATGTGGTGTGAAAGTGTGACATGTGAAATTTTACACTACCATTGAAAAATTTTAACCAAAGTATGTTACAGACTTTTCATTAAGACCCTAAAGAATCATATCAACTTGTGGAAAATGGGCATCCGATGACCCTTTTAAAAGTGTCATGTTTATGCAAGAAACTTTACGTTCTTTCGCAAAACTTTTGCATACTATGAGAAACATAGTGAAACATAGTTTTTTTTTTCTCTCTCTCTCTTACCTCGTATTATTATTATTGCACTGGTTTTAATGTTTGTTTGTTTTTGCAAGGGAATGCTAAGTTTCTCTGGGAGAATGCCTAAAAGTTTTGTGAGAGAATAATACCAGAAAAAAATATATATATATGTATATACAGTATATATAAGGTTTCCTCTTTTTTTCCACTATGACCATGTACCTTTTGGGCTCTTGAAATGTGTGCTAAGAAGTAAAATAGGGTCCCTTTTTTAACTCATGTTGACTTTGACTTACTTTTGTTAACAGTAACTTTTATACTTCTGTTTATAGATAAAATTAACACAATAAGTCTAACATTCTGCTACATTTGAGGTTTGTGGCTTCCATTGAGAAGGCACCACCTTTAACTCTGTTGACTGTATCTACAGCTGCCCAAACTGCCACCCAGCAGGCTTGAGTGTTTGGTTTCTGCGCAGTCAAACAGTGACCACAGCATGAGTCAAGTGCCTGAGTACTAAAGCCTGGGGGTCAGGCGCATGTTTATTTCCATAAGCTGCCATGCTGGAGTCAGGAAGGCAAACCTCAGACTTGACTGCATCCACAAACATCCTTCGTAGGGAGCTCTCTGTCCTATAGGTTTTACCCAGACATGGGCCATCAAAATAAAGCCAAGGCACTAAGCTAAATATACATGAATGTGCAAATGCAGACAGTTGAACCAGTTCCTGGCATAATTATGGATATAAACATAATGCTACTTCAGTAGAATAAAACACAGTGATTGTTTGTTTCCATTGACTTTTAGGGTGACTATGATTTTGCAAGGTAGAACATGTTCCTGGATCTTTAGCTTTGGCTCTGGAACTACAATAGTGCATTTAAATGCACTTCACATGTACAACAACTTAAATACATTTCTTCTGTGATGACCATGTTTCTAATTCCTGAATTAAAATGAATTTTGCTATTGTTTTTGGAAAGAAATTTTGGAAAATGGTGATACAACTATCCTGAAATAATATTAATTAAAAAAAGCCTCATTAAAAATGTTAATTTAATTCTTAAGAGGAAAACCTTATTAATATTGATCAAAGTAAGGTCATGTGATGCAACCAACATGCAGGAAATTATTAACAAATAAAACAGGTCAATAAGTCTCTTAACTTTTCAGATTTAACCTTTTTATGACCAGGCAAGGTTAGTCCAGTAAAATATCATGTGGTACAACTCCCCAAAACCCTAATTATATTTATCTATTTTACTTTACAACTAGACAGTATTATGTATTAAAGTAATGTTCTGAAGATGCAAATAAACAACTTTTTACTGGATGGTTACACCGTATGACATTTTTAGAGTATTTTAAAATAAACTTTTCAAAACCATATACATATACATATGAAACCAACATGAATACAAAAAGTACATTTCTAAAAAAAAAAAAATAATACCTTTTTTTCTGGACATGGACACTTTCATGAAATATAATGAAAGACTTATAATCAAGTAAATTGTTTTATATTTTTGATTCAGTTATGTTTATGATTCAGTGCTTTATGGGATGAGTAGGTAATTCCCTCTTATTCCGTCTTCTCTCCTTTGATGGACTTAAGTCTTAACAGAATTAATTTTATCCAGGATGTCTCAGTCCCTACTCATGTAAAAGGACATACTTTGGACCAGTTCTCTTATGTTTGTTTCTGTGCAATTAGCCTACTCCTTAACCCCCCCCAGGCTTTTGGTAAGATCTTTAGTACCTAGTGTATCATGGTTGGAGTCTGCACCTCCCACAGCTGATCCAGATGAGTTACTTACTGTTTTTAACTCTGTTTGCTCTGAAGTCTTGGACTCTATTGCTCCTTATAAGATTTGGGGACAGTTTTACTAACAGTGCAAACCGTCTTTTGGCATTAAAATAGTACTGTCAGCATTTACTAAAGACGCACAGTGACGAATTAGCGCTGAAAAGGTGTGGACACAGTTATTTTTGTGCCTGACCTTATTGAATATGCATTTGTAGGAGTTTCCCTTTCAGACACAAAATTTATGGGAGAAGAGTATTCAAATGAATCACTAACATTTGTGCTCGTCAAATTATTTGCACCATTATTTAATGCCCAAAAAAGCATGTCTTAAACTATTTTGTGCTTGAAACGGCTGCATTTGTTGATGCTAGGAGGCACCGCAGAGAACAGAGAGTGCATAGTAGAAGGGAGAGGATTTTTTCCACACATATTAATGTATTCAGAATGCCAGAAGAACACATTATCACATATCGTTTGCCAAGCCATGCTATTTTTTAATAACCATTATTTTTAATAACCATTTCTAATAACTTCAGAAAATAAAAGATGACTTGGAACCCTCAACTATGAGTCACGCAATACCAGGTCTATCAAAACTTCTTGCAACCCTTCATTTGTTGGCCTCTGGTTCTTTTCAACGTACTGTGGCTTCTTTATTTCTTTATTCTTTATTTGTTGCACATCAGCGCTGTTTTGAAATTGTGCTCTCACGCTAATTCACCCTGTTTAGTAAAACTGGCCCTAAGAGTCATAAAGCAAATCATCAGCCTTGGTTTAATAAATATAATCATCTTCTTAGCAGTGTAGGCTGGCAGAATGGACTTGGAAGAAAAAGAAACTACTGGTCTCTCATCAGATTTTACGAGATTCACTTAGATATCAGAAAGCTGTAAAGGATGCAAAAGCGGAAGAATTTTTTTTCAAATATTATATTGTGGCACTCAAATAAAAAAAAAAAAATGTTCCAAAAACCATAATAGTTTTTAATCCAAATGTTTTCACTATACCTCGATCTACAGAGTGTTGTGAAAGGTTTTTAAGTGTTTTTCATTAGAAAAACTAAAGACATTAAAATGTTTTGTGACTAAGATGGAAAGGTAGTAGTGGATTCTTTTAGTGTCAACACTTCGATGAGTTCGATCTGGTTTCATCTACTTGAAACATTCAGCTTCCAGTTGGGATATTTTGCCCTCAGGTTTGCTTGGTGAGACAGCTTATTTTATTGGACTGAGTATTACATCAATTGTGAACTGGAGTCATTCTACAGGTATTTTTTATCATGTCTTAAGCAAGTGGTTGTTCAGCCTCTTCTCAAGAAGTCTGCTTTGGATCCTCTGGATTTCACAGATTATCAGCAATTTCAAAGCTGCCTTGTATTTCGAAAATATTAAAGAAAGTGGTTCTAACACGGTTTAGAACTTTTTTGGCTAAAAATGTGCTAGATGTTTTCCAGTCTGGATTTAGGGCAGGACATAGCACCGACTCAGCTTTATTACGGGTTACCAATGATTTTTTACTCAAATATTGAGCGTTTAGAGGATGTTGTAGGTCTGAGAGGGACTGTTTTAAAAAGGATTTCTTCTTATTTGAAGGAAATATCCTTTTCATTGCGAGTTGGGGAATTCTCTTCGTCCATAGTTTCTATTTGACTGTGGTGTTCCTCAGGGTTTGATTTTGGGGCCTATTCTGTTTTCTTAATTCTTGCCCTTAGGTCTTGTTTAAAAAAAAAAAACATTGTATGTTGTATCATCTTTATGCTGATGATATTCAAATTTACTTGCCAATTAATCCTGGAGGACCAACTTTTCATTCAGCTTTGTTACTATGTCTTAAAGGTACAGTAGGATTGTTACGGAGCCGACGAGACGACAGGCGTGCGGATCCATGTGCAAGCTTTTTATTTAAAGGCATGGTCATAAAACAGGCAAGGTTCAGACAATGGCAAACAGGTATATGAGGGCAAGACGAAGAGTAATCCAAAAGCTAGCATGGGTCTGAGCTCGGCGAACAATGTCCAGAGAGGTAGGCAATAGAAGAATCCACGACAGGCAGGAGATCAGGAAACAGGCAATCAGGCACCAAACTAGACGTAACTAGACTAGAACTAGGAACAAGACAACTCTCTGAAATGGCTCTGTAACGTAGCAATCACATGATGAGTGATAAGCGCTAAACAATACTCGGCAGCTTGACGAGGATCAGAGTGAGTGTATAAATAGGGAAGGTGTGATTGATGGCAGCTGTGTGCAATCAGTGCTGTGTGCAATCAACTGTGTGTGTAATCAGTGCAATGGATGATGGGAACTGTAGTCCGGGTGAAGTGCAACAGTTTGTGTAGTGCGAGAGTCAATGGAATGGAAGGGTGACCTCTGGTGGTGATTGAACGGAAGTCCATGAACAGGATTCGTGACAAGGATATCTTGGAAAATGCTAACTTTAGCCTATAGCACTGAAAGCGAACGTCCCACCCTCCCTGCAAATCGCCATCCAAAGCCACGCCCCCTGAACCCATAAACGCACACAGACCAGACGACCAGAGACAACATTACTACAACACATCATCTCTCATTCACCAGTGAGAAAACTTTATAGTAGAGTTAGTAAAGTACTACAATACCAGGAAGGAAGATCAGGTTGTTGATGTTTGTCTGCCATTCTCGCTGTCTGCGCATGTGATGCACTGATGACGTATCCTGTCTGCGCGAACAGGGTGTATGCGAACAGGGTGTATGCAAATACATATGTTGACAGGCAGGTAGGAAAGTCAATCAAAATGCTCAGAACGAGCATTTTGATTGTACGAACATTTCTTGGTCCTACGCCTTCCACAGAATATATAAATACATATAAATACATTTAGAACACTTAACTTAATGATTGCTATTGGGATGTGATACCAGCATAACAAATAATGTTTCTGAAGACAATCACCTATTGCACCTTTAAGAAGTTGAAGTACTGGTTAGAGCAAAATCGTCTCCAGCTAAATGCGATTATTTAAAGTTATCATTTCTGGGCCAAATCAGGTTGACAGTGACATAAAAGATGTTTTAGGTCCATGGCCAACGAATGTGCGGTCCTAGATAAGGAATATGGGTGTAATCTTTGACTCAGCACTAACATATGAGAATCAGATTAACCCTTGTATGGTGTTCGGGTCTGTGGGATCCGTTTTCACTTTTTATCAAAAGAAAAATTATACTATTAATTATTTTTTCAAACTCAGACTCATTGGCCTTGGCTCATTTTCTGTGAAGAACATATATCATAGCAAATTTTCAATGACCACACACTGTACAACCCCCTAAACACTTATATTACATACAGGATGTTCGGGTCCACTGGACCCGGGGCTAATAAAATAGTGGAAATTTTAGGTCCTGTGTATCTTCACTCTGTCTAGGCCTGCTATTAGAATGTGTATGCGTGTTTGTGTGTGTGTGTGTGGGTGAGAGAGAGAGAGAGAGAGAGAGAGAGAGAGAGAGAATCTGTAAGAGTGTGAGTGTAAGTGTGAGTTTAGTGTTTCTGCCCCTACCATTTCTGCACAAGTTTGTAGCACTTTAATTCATAAATGTGATCTAACAAAGGTAAAGGGCACATTTTGACCATATATGCTGTTTATATTGCTTGTAATTGGGATGAAGTAAACATCTGTTGAGCATTTTAACATAGAATTTTTGATTGTGTTGAATTAAAAACCCAAAACTGCAGCGGGTCCACCAGACCCACAAACACCATCTGAGTAACAAAAATATGAACACCACACAAGGGTTAAATGTGTGGTGAAAAGTTACTTTTTCAATTGAGGACTATTGCAAAAATGAAATACTTTTTTGTCTGTTGCTGATCTTGAGATAGTGATTCACGCATTTAGTTGTAAAACATTATTTGGTGCGACACTTCAAAAATTTTATGCTATTTATTAATTATCAATTCATGATATTTGATTAAAAATGTGAAACATATTTTAAAAACTCTTGTGGATAATGATTAAGATGTGTACACTTTTAAAGTAATCACATCCAAACTGTTATTAGGGAACTTGTGTGTGTGGGTGAGAGAGAGAGAGAGAGAGAGAGAGAGAGAGAGAGAGAATCTGTAAGAGTGTGAGTGTAAGTGTGAGTTTAGTGTTTCTGCCCCTACCATTTCTGCACAAGTTTGTAGCACTTTAATTCATAAATGTGATCTAACAAAGGTAAAGGGCACATTTTGACCATATATGCTGTTTATATTGCTTGTAATTGGGATGAAGTAAACATCTGTTGAGCATTTTAACATAGAATTTTTGATTGTGTTGAATTAAAAACCCAAAACTGCAGCGGGTCCACCAGACCCACAAACACCATCTGAGTAACAAAAATATGAACACCACACAAGGGTTAAATGTGTGGTGAAAAGTTACTTTTTCAATTGAGGACTATTGCAAAAATGAAATACTTTTTTGTCTGTTGCTGATCTTGAGATAGTGATTCACGCATTTAGTTGTAAAACATTATTTGGTGCGACACTTCAAAAATTTTATGCTATTTATTAATTATCAATTCATGATATTTGATTAAAAATGTGAAACATATTTTAAAAACTCTTGTGGATAATGATTAAGATGTGTACACTTTTAAAGTAATCACATCCAAACTGTTATTAGGGAACTTTGGTTAATAATTTTTATGTCAGTCAGGGATCTGTTCTACACAGATCCCACATGAAAACTGTTATATTTCTGTTTGTTGCTGCCGTGTGTGTTGAGTTTGAGCTCTGTCAAGTTAATTCTTTGTCGTCTAATTTTTTATCTTAAAATCAATTTTATACACCATCATTTTCGTTTCTATAACATGTAAATATATCCCCTATCGTATTCTACAACAAAAAAAATCAGAGCGCTTTGTTATCACTAGTTCTATTTTTGACTATTTTTTATAGCCCGCTAGCATCGCCAGCGTGGTTACCGCTAATCTCGCTTACATTACTAATACTCTATTCACACACATTACCATTGTTTTACTCACTGTTACTTGCTTTAAGGGCGGATGTGTGTCTACCTTTGAGTGCAGGTGAGGACACGTTCGCGCTGCTTTCGGTGTAGCTTGAGCTGGAGGCCGTGGAGAAGCAGATCCGCGACCTGGTGGGGAGGCAGACC
>NW_015506250.1:99987-125926 GCF_001515645.1 Sinocyclocheilus grahami | reverse complement strand
CGGAAGACGCGAGCCAGGTCCCGGGCGACGACCTCTCCCCCTCCGCCGCCTCCGGTCTTCGAGATCTCCACCCGGAACCGCTTCGCTCCCCTCCGCGAGACGGAACGCGACGCTGTGATCATCGGAGACTCCATCGTCCGGCACGTCCGTGCTACGTTAGCTGAAGGTAAAGTGCACACTCACTGTTTCCCTGGTGCTCATGTTCTCGATGTTTCTGCGCAGATACCCGCGATCCCGAAGGGCGACGAGAGCCCCGGAGCGGTCGTGCTTCATGTGGGGGTTAACAAGGATGGTCACTGCAGTCACCCGGATCCAGTACGTATTCAGACCAGATGGTGGATCAGCACCTAGAGAGGACCTCTACAGCCCTGAATGTCAGCGGAGACCAGGACAACTAGTTGAGCCCCAGATATAGATCCCCTGTAAAAACCTTGTCTCAGACGACCACCGGGACAAGACCACAGGAACCAGATGAGTCCTCTGCACAATGTGACTTTGCTGCAGCCTGAAACTGAACTGCTGGTTTTGTCTGGTCAGAGGAGAACTGGACCTCCAACTGAGCCTGGTTTCTCCCAAGGTTTTTTCTCCATTCTGTCACCGATGGAGTTTTGGTTCCTTGCCGCTGTCGCCTCTGGCTTGCTTAGTTGGGGACACTTCATTTCCAGTGATATCGTTGACTTGATTGCAAATGATTGCAAAGATACTATTTAAACCTCTATTGTCATTTTGCATTATTGACACACTATTTTCCTAATTAATGCTGTTCAGTTGCTTTGACCCAATCTGTATTGTTAAAAGCGCTATATAAATAAAGGTGACTTGACTTGACTTATATAGTCCTCTCCCTTTTGCTGATAAATGGCTTTTTAATAATTACAGTACATTTAGGTAATCATGACATGAGCAGAAACTGAAACTGTGGTAATTTAAACAAAACAACCTTTCTTATAACTAATAGATGCTGTAAATCATGCTCTATCAATGTTATATAACTATGTCCAAAGATAAAAACCCAAAGCAAAGCTCACACAGTTATGATTACCCTTAACCAGGGAACTATAGGAGGAAATGAGCACAGATTATACCACAAGCTCCTTCAAGCCCTGTAATATATCATATAATATAATATAATATAGCTACCAGATTGATAGCAATACCTTGCAAAAGGGTATTGTCAACCATCAGGTACAACATTTATGGCAATGCTGCGTGTGTAATGTGATATACATGAGAGTTACTTAAAGACAGAAAGTGTAAGAGAGTGTTTCAGTGGCAGCTACGAGTAAAGAAGACACGAGTGAGCTGACCTTTCCACAGATGGCAATAAGTCTTGGGAAAACCAGCTGGAGGGAGTGGATAATGAATGCTTCTTTGGAAAGCTCTAATTATGTTTAACACTAGCAGTTTTGGGAAAACAGAAACAATAGTCCTAGTCTTACACATCTATGCTTTGGGGGCATGATTAAAAGCCAGGATGTGTACAAATGTATATTATATATTACAGTTTTTCTCATTCACTTTGGTGCATTTCTCGATTCATCCTTAATATTTGCAAAGAAGTATGTGCATTTCTCAAAACAATTTGTTTAAATTGCACCACACAATGGATTACCTGCAAAAGCCCGTAACTTACTCAAAATCTTCAGTTCATAAGTATTTATGTCAATGAACATATCAGTGCTATTAGAATGAAAAATTATTGTGTCATTGATCACAAACAAGATAGTCAAAATGCTTATTCGTGTTGTCAATATAACAGTGCACTCTGTTAGTATTAGCTGATGTAAACTATGGCAACAGTTTGGATGACAGTTACTGTACTGAAATGCAGAAGGCTGCACTTCTTATGTATGCCATATATCCATTTCAAACATACAAATGTACACATTACTGTATGTGGAATAGTCATTGAAACAGACTGGATAGGATTCACAGTTACACTTTTACTAGTGGTCTGACAACAACAAACAACAGCAAACACATTACAACGTCGTTGTGACATAGAAAAAGAAATATAGGCACAAAGGCGAAAATACAAAATTAGAAAGGCAAACACAGGAAACACCCCTTAGGCAGAACTTTGCTTTTGCATGCAGCACTGTATGAATTTCAGAGAACTAGTTTATCATTGGTTGATCTACATTCTCTTCATGAAAGTCAAGATTCACCTGCACAATTCATGGCAAAATTACAAAAAGACTAATAGAAATGTGTGGAAAATATGCTTGACAGTTTATGACAACTAGATCAACCATTTTGCATGTAATGACTTATACGATGGACTAATGACTAGATGTTTTGAGGGATAAGACTATTGGACAGAGAACTACAGTATATCATACATTTTGAGCAACATGACATTAGCAACTGATGTAGGAAACTACAGACAAATGTACATAATCAATTGCATGAATGTACCAAAGCAATCACAACTTGTTTAAAAGAAAGAGAAACTTCTGTTATGATGTGGACAAGTGACTAGATGATGTGGAGGTTGAACAAATAGTTTTGAGAATTTCATTTCTGATTTCAGAAATGCACCAAAGCGACTGAGAAAAACTGTAATATATACACTGAACAAAATTATAAACGCAACACTTTTGTTTTTGCCCCCATTTTTCATGAGCTGAACTCAAAGATCTAACACTTTTTCTATGTACACAAAAGGCCTATTTCTCTCAAATATTGTTCACAAATCTGTCTAAATCTGTGTTAGTGAGCACTTCTCCATTGCCGAGATAATCCATCCACCTCACCGGTGTGGCATATCAAGATGCTGATTAGACAGCATGATTATTGCACAGGTGTGCCTTAGGCTAGCCACAATAAAAGGGCACTCTAAAATGTGAAGTTTTATCACACAGCACAATGCCACAGATGTCGCAAGTTTTGAGGGAGCGTGCAATTGGCATGCTGACTGGAGGAATGTCCACCAGAGCTGTTGCCCGTGAATTGAATGTTCATTTCTCTACCATAAGCCGTCTCCAAAGGTGTTTCAGAGAATTTGGCAGTACATCCATCCGGCCTCACAACTGCAGACCACTTGTAACCACACCAGCCCAGGACCTCCACATCCAGCATCTTCACCTCCAAGATCGTCTGAGACCAGCCACCCGGACAGCTGCTGCAACAATCGGTTTGCATAACCAAAGAATTTCTGCACAAACTGTCAGAAACCGTCTCAGTGAAGCTCATCTGCATGCTCGTCGTCCTCATCGGGGTCTCGACCTGACTGCAGTTCGTCGTCGTAACCGACTTTAGTGGGCAAATGCTCACATTCAATGGCGTCTGGCACTTTGGAGCGGTGTTCTCTTCATGGATGAATCCCGGTTTTCTCTGTACAGGGCAGATGGCAGACAGCGTGCATGGCATCGTGTGGGTGAGCGGTTTGCTGATGTCAACGTTGTGGATCGAGTGGCCCATGGTGGCGGTGGGGTTATGGTATGGGCAGGCGTATGGTATGTCTCCTTTGCCGAGATAATCCATTCACCTCACAGGTGTGGCATATCAAGATGCTGATTAGACGGCATGATTATTGCACAGGTGTGCCTTAGGCTGGCCACAATAAAATGTGTAGTTTTATCACACAGCACAATGCCACAGATGTCGCAAGTTTTGAGGGAGCGTGCAATTGGCATGCTGACTGGAGGAATGTCCACCAGAGCTGTTGCCCGTGAATTGAATGTTCATTTCTCTACCATAAGCCGTCTCCAAAGGTGTTTCAGAGAATTTGGCAGTACATCCATCCGGCCTCACAACTGCAGACCACTTGTAACCACACCAGCCCAGGACCTCCACATCCAGCATCTTCACCTCCAAGATCGTCTGAGACCAGCCACCCGGACAGCTGCTGCAACAATCGGTTTGCATAACCAAAGAATTTCTGCACAAACTGTCAGAAACCGTCTCAGTGAAGCTCATCTGCATGCTCGTCGTCCTCATCGGGGTCTCGACCTGACTGCAGTTCGTCGTCGTAACCGACTTTAGTGGGCAAATGCTCACATTCAATGGCGTCTGGCACTTTGGAGCTTGATATGCCACACCTGTGAGGTGGATGGATTATCTCGGCAAAGGAGAAGTGCTCACTAACACAGATTTAGACAGATTTGTGAACAATATTTGAGAGAAATAGGCCTTTTGTGTACATAGAAAATGTCTTAGATCTTTGAGTTCAGCTCATGAAAAATGGGGGCAAAAACAAAAGTGTTGCGTTTATCATTTTGTTCAGTGTATATATATATTTAATTTAAAATATTTTGTACAAAAGTTATTGGGTTTACAGGGTTTATATAACTTTGCACAGACAGGGTAAGCAATTTTATCACACTTGTATGAATGCACATAAAATATTGAAGTCTGGCCAGTATATATGGCTATAAAGAGTAATCAGGGTTATCAGGGTTGTGCGCATTTCAGAATCTAATTATCTTTTAAATGCCTATAAAAATTAAATTCAGCTGATTTTAAATCAAGGCAGCTAACAGGATGCATAATTGATAGACAGACAGACAGACAGACAGATAGATAGATAGATAGATAGATAGATAGATAGATAGATATTAGGGTGACTAAATGTATTCATTATGCGGACATTACAAAAATCTTAAGTTCTGAATGAAACATTTTTAAAGCTTTCTTTTTGTCTTTCTTTCTTTCTTCATTTTTCTTTCAGGAAGGAAGTAAGGAAGTTTTAAATTGTGAAAGTTATGAAGAATGTTCAAATTCCTTCCTTTTTTTTTTTTTTTGCTGCAACAATTATGTATGAATGAACTGGTGTTTAGTTGGATAATCTGATGGGTTCTGTGGGATATACAAGAGACAGCGCCACATGAAAATGAGGGCAGGATGACTTGCTTTTTTTCCAGAAGACACTGGGGTCTGTGTTCCACTGCTATTGCCAAACATACACAGGGCGGCACATGATTACACAAAATGAAACTCGTTTACATTATTTCAATCGGGAAAGCATGAATCATGAGTTACAGGAAGAAAACCCACTACTTGAAGTGGAAAAAGGGAGGTTTGTCAGCCTCGACACAGTGTCTTCATGAAACCTAAACTTTGGGATCAAGGTGTGATGGAGCACAGGCATACCCGTAGCCTCACCAGACTGCTTATTCAGATGGCTGTGTGCAAATGGCGCGTACTTTACTTGTAGGAAGTGTACTTCCCACGACACGCCGTGAACACTGAAGCTCTTCAGAACACCAATGGTCTGCCTCACAAGTCTGTCAAGAGAGTTAATCACTCAGTACACATGGAGAAAACAAGAGCTAGCGCTGATCCATAAACAAAGCTTCACGTTTCAGCTGTTGGAATCAGACACATATGGGACTGTTTTTATTGTTTGACAGTTTCTTGATGCATTGCTGCAAGTTGCCGGATTTTTGTGAGGCCTTTTGCCACTTTAATGGGTAGGAATTGTGTGGAAGCATCATTACATCGAAGGAAGGATCTGAAGAAGAAAATATTATGGAAATTAAAGGTGTGGCGCTAAAGTTAAGCCACTAAACCACCTAGCAACCACCAAAAATATCCTAGCAATTCCATACAGATAAGAAATCACAATTAATTTGACATAACGTGTTTTGCCCTTATATTTAAATAGAAATGCAAATAAATATGGGAGTTTTTGACATCTTTCAAAGTTAGACATTCATCATAGAACTCAAAAGATATAATTATGTTCCTTTTGAAATATATGTTGCCACTCAAGTAAACATAAAAATCATGTTCTAACATGACATGACAGAGAAGCTACACCGCAGCACGATAACAGTAATGTTTTTATTGGCATGCTCTATGATTGAAGGTAATAGTGCAATATTTAATATGACAGGTCAAAGTCCTTTAAATCTGCAATGTCAGGAGGTTCACCACTAAAACTACTTTAGTTAACTGTGAACATCACAGTAATAAAAAAGCTTTATTTTCAGCCTATAAATAAAATGCATCACAAAATCAAAAAGCCTAAACTACAGCATCAGAATAGAAATGACTCAGGGTGTTTACACTCACTCATAGTTCAGTTTTCTTCGCTCCTTTGGTCCAGACCAAAAACGAAAATTATACATTTCCTAGTTTTCTTAAGCCCAAAGTATAATTAGTTTTTTGTACGTGTACACTAGTGTATGCGTATAGTTGAATGTATAGCCTTTTAAAGTTTTCTCCATTTGACAGAGTGTGTGAATGCAGGTCGTTGACACATGTGATCTGGAAAGTTTCATATTTCTCTAGCATCTGCGCTATTTTTCTCCATAAGTTATGATGACCGACAAGAATGTCTTTGTACTCTTTTAATCTAAAGCTGCTGCTATCTCATAAACCCTTCACACATGGGCTTGTCAATGTGGCCATCTGTTGTTGTTGCAGTCGCTGTTATTTGTTGCTGTTGTTGTTCCATCCCTTTAGTACGGTGGCCCAATAGTGCACAACACAATGAAATTAGCACAACACAATGGAAATAGGGCTGCATGATTAATAAAATGCGATTGTCATGCATATCTTTCAGGGAAGCATGTTTCTGTGATCAGTAGTAAATCTCCATCCATAGGCCAGAGGGCGCTCTCGAGCTGAAACTTCAAACATGCCCCGCAGAAGAAAGGTAATGCACGTTGTTCCAGGGTTGTGGATAGAAGGGATACCGCTGCGGCCGGAAACTAACAATGAAGCCGTAGATCACTGACAAGCTACGCAAAACCGTGTTCATAATCATAGACTGATTTAATTGCGCAATAATGAAATCGATTAAATCGTTTTGCGATTATGAGAGATACGTAGCTTTTCAATGAACTACAGCTCTGTGTAGTAAATGCTGCTCCATATGAACCCGCTTCTGTATACCATCGAGCCTTTACCCAGCGAGTTTGATAGTGATGGGTCGTTCTTGAACGATTCATTCATTTTGAACGAATCTTTAATGTGACTCTGGAAGAACGAGTCGTCTCGGGGCGTGATTCGTTCAGTGATTCGTTCAGTCGCAAATGCGCAACATCCTATAGGTTCTGTACTGGAATTAGTCAAGTAGTTCACCTGTTTCGAGTCTTCGGGTTTTTCGAGTCGTCCGTTCATCACGTGACAGACCCATAAGCTTAACCTATGCAGTCTGAGCTGGAAAGATAATTGATTAGTTCATCTCTTGAGTCTTCGGGTTTGAGACATTCGTTCATCACGTGACAGACCCATAAGCTTAACCTATGCAGTCTGAGCCGGAAAGAGAATTGATTAGTTCATCTCTTGAGTCTTCGGGTTTTTCGAGTCGTTCGTTCATCACGTGACTGTCCCATAAGCTTAACCAATGCAGTCTGAACCGGAAAGAGAATTGATTAGTTCATCTCTTGAGTCTTCGGGTTTTTCGAGTCGTTCGTTCATCACGTGACTGTCCCATAAGCTTAACCAATGCAGTCTGAACCGGAAAGAGAATTGATTAGTTCATCTCTCGAGTCTTCGGGTTTGAGACATTCGTTCATCACGTGACTGCCCCATAAGCTTAACCAATGCAGTCTGAACCGGAAAGAGAATTGATTAGTTCATCTCTTGAGTCTTCGGGTTTTTCGAGTCGTTCGTTCATCACGTGACAGACCCATAAGCTTAACCTATGCAGTCTGAGCTGGAAAGATAATTGATTAGTTCATCTCTTGAGTCTTCGGGTTTTTCCGAGTCGTTCGTTCATCATGTGACAGACCCATAAGCTTAACCTATGCAGTCTGAGACGGAAGGAGACTTAATAATAATAACCATCTCTTTATTACCTTTGTTACAACATTCAGTGTTATGGAAAAGAACCATAATGACAGAAATTCACACATTTATAAACTGTAAGAAATAAAAAGCTACAATTTGAGACCAGAAACTTATAATTAAGTTATAATAATGATAATTATAATAATGATAATACTACTATTACTACTACTACTACTACTACTACTAATAACTATGCACCTGTTTGTAAGGAAGCTTGTAAATTAACTAATTTCTCTGTCCAATGCTGTCATGTCACGTGACAAAAGAACAAACAATTTGAAAGACTCGAGAGATGAACTAATCAATTCTCTTTCCGGCTCAGACTGCATTGGTTAAAGCTTATGGGACTGTCACGTGATGAACGAACGACTCAAACCCGAAGACTTGTCAGATAAGAGGTGAGGTGAGTTAATCATAGACTGAAGACCCAGGTAAACAATGAATTCATCTTTTCTGTTTCTTATAGCATTATAGTTTTGAATTGTTTGTAGTGTGATCAACGTTTAAGTAAGTAGTAGACGTGTTAGGGAAAAATTTAACGAAATTATTCGAAAAAAGATTTGTTCATTTTGTCGGTAAAATTATCCGAACTTCCCATCACTAGAGTTTGAGTCGTTTATAATGTGCATTTGAAAAAAGCAACATGCGTCAAACATCTTTATTATAATGAAACTTATCACAAGAAGAACTCAGATAAATCATATATTGTTGTAGTCCTGTGTTTATTAGTCACGTTGAATCAATGAAAGCAGTTCAATCTTCTGTTTCCTGGAACGACATGCATTACCTTTCTTCTGTGGGACACATTAGGCGTTTCAGTGCAAGAGCGCCCTCTGGCCTACGGATGGAGATTTACTACTGATCACAAAACCATGCTTCACTGAAAGATATGCCTAATCGGGATTGCTGTTTAATTTTGATTAATCGTGCAGCCCTAAACAGAAACAAGCTGAAACACTAAGTAAACAAGACGCAGCAACTCAATGGAATTAGCACAACACAACAGAAATAAACCACAACACAATGAAATTAGCACAACACAATGGAAACAAGCCACAACTCAATGGAATTAGCACAACACAAAGGAAACAAACCGCAACACAACAAAATTAATACAACACAATGGAAACAAGCTGCAACACAATGGAATTAGCTCAACACAAAGTCAACAAGCTGTAATACAACAAAATCTGGTGGGGGTTGATTGAAATGTGAATGCAGCATGGATCAAAGTCATCAAAACGAACCAAAAACAGGACGTAAAGTGAAGTGACGTGAAGTTGTTTGGTGTGTGCCACGGTTCAGGTGGTAGAGGCAACACCAGAGCCAACACCCTGGCAACACCATTGCAAGCACATAGCAACAACCTGGAACTACCCACAACACCCGAACAACCTTAGCTATACAGTAGACACTTAGCAATCATAGACTACACTCTAGTAATCATCCGCGACACCTTAGGAACTGTCCAGCAACATGCTGGGAACCACTCAGGACATGCTAGCAACCACATAGCCATGCCCTGGCAACACCATAGCAGATGCCAACATCCAATTACCCACAATATCATAGCAACTTCATAGCAAGATATTAGAAACCTCTCAGAACACCATAGAAACTGCTTAAGAATGCACTGGCAACTATCCAAAAAGCAGAGGAACTTCATTGCCCTGACAACTTCCCACAACACCCTAGAAACTTCACAGCAACAGACTAGAAAAGTCTCAGAACACCTTAGCAACTAGAAAAATCTTAGAGCACCCTAGCAACTCAATAAAAAAAAGATAATAATTATTTAAAAAAATATTTTAATTATTTAGACATTTTAATAAGTGTTTTTACTTTTACATTTTAAAACAATATTTAAACATTACAACACAGTTAAAATAGACACACACACACACACACATATATTGTTATTACAGTTTTTGCCTATTGCTTACACACGTTTTGCTAAATTTGGCTCATTGTGTCAAAACTCTACACACAAGCAAATAAGACACAACACTGGGAAATAAACCATTCACATCTATGTCAAATTGAAACTCTGCTATCAAAATCTAACAATCCTTTGTCAAAATGTCACTCTGATGACAAAATGATACCCACTTGCATCATATGAATACACTTTCAGATCAGCAGCAACACACTAGTCTACTTTATCTACTTTTGTTTTCAATGTTTTTATTCAGTTCCTCAGAGGGCATGTTTTCACAACAACCAAAAAATGAAATACTGATTTCAAAATCATTACATGACAGTAGTATATTTTACAGTACAGTAAATTCAGTTAAATCAAAAATAAAACAAATACACTACTGTAAACACAGAAATACACAATTGTGCGCAAGTGGGCTTATGGATCCTGCCGTCTGTTGGGGTCTGGCCACAGGATCTCATCAACATCACAAGCAATGTCTTCTCTCGCTAAGCATCGGGGGTAAAAAATATCCCCTTGTGTGTCGAATACATCCCTGGATAGACCTCACCTCAATGTCTCCGCAGGCCTGTTCCATTGCCTGCAGAAGAGGCATACGGGCATGTGGTTGGCGGTCATATACGTGCCATCTCCAAGCGGAAAAAAATTCCTCTATATGATTTAGAAATGGCGAGTAAGGGGGCAAGTACAGAACTTCAAAGTGATCATGGTTGGTGAACCAGTTCTGGACCAGAGCAGCCCGATGGAAACTAACATTATCCCAGACAACAACAAACCTGGGCTGCTCTGGTCCATCCTGTCCAACTGCATCATGAAGTGCATCTAGAAATGTGATGATGTGTTGCGCATTATAGGGACCCAGTTTGGCATGATGGTGCAGTAGGCCTCGAAGACTTATGGCAGCACACAATGTGATATTTCCCCCGTGCTGCCCCGGGACGTGCAAAATTGCCCTTTGGCCAATTATATTACGTCCCTGTCGTCTGTTTTTGCTAAAGTTGAATCCAGCCTCGTCAATGTAAATACATTCATGCGGCTGGGCAGCTCCATCCATGTCCAAGATTGTCTGTAACAAAAAATACATATTGTGGATGGCTTTACTCAAAGCACACACTTACACTACTACACATACAGAACCGACCCACCCCACCACACAGGTACCTGTGTAGCTTTCTGAATGTATCTATGTGGTACTGGTTCAGTGGTACATATTCATCTGTTACTGGACTGCACCCATTCTTTATTGTTAAAGTAAAGGACTGAAACACTTACCTGTACATATTCATGTCGAAGTTCTTTGACCCTGACACTGTTCCTCTCAAATGGGAGACTGTACAATTACTCGTTTGCTTCTTTTTTACAGTACTGTGTATACTGAACTTTACTGTATTTACCATACACAGTACTGAAACATCTCAACACGTTATCACGGTATGTTTCACAAAACTACCACTTTTGTTGGAAAAGGAGCATTAGCCACCCTGGAATACAATACATGTGATACAGTAACGTGATATGGTACAGTACTGTAAATACTCTAGATACAGTCTGAGTAGAGTAGAGAGTTGAAGACATACCTGTTTTCCAGTCGGAATGTCCTTATTATGGATGAAACTGTGAAACGGCTTAGATTAGGATGGACTCTCTGCCCAGCTTTCCTCATAGTCAGGCCATGGTTTATGACATGGTCCACCAAAGTTGCTCTTATGTCATCCGAAATAATGGTCCTTGCGTGGCCTTTTCGACCACGTCGTCCTCCTCCTCTCTCTCTCTCTCTCTCTCTCGTTATGCGCATGTGCGAATGGTGAGGGTGAGTGGAGCGTGTGGTGAATGTGAGCATTTTGTGCCGTTGAGGCTTCTTTTTCAAACTTTCTTTTTTTATGTAATATGAGTTTATTGATCTTTGTCTGTACTTTGTGTGTTGTGGCTGGGTAATACAAGGTTTGTTAAAATTTAGGGCGTTATACACCGGTGTTTTTCAAACACCATGGCGGCTCATACAGGTGGTGATTTAGATTCCCTCACGCGTCGGCACGGAGTTAAAATAGTGTCGGCTGTAGGCAGTATAGAGGAATGCAGCTTAGCTGTTGGTGGTGTGGTTGGACATAAATGTGTTCTGGCTGCATCGAAAATGAACAGTGCAATTGTAATATTTTTGAGTACGGTAGAGAAGGCGAATGAGGTAGTGGAAAAAGGCATCGAATTGTGGGGTTCGTTTGTACCTGTACTTCCCCTTTCTACACCAGCTAAAAAGGTTACATTGTCAAATGTTCCACCTTTTATTAAAGATGAAGCGCTAGCAAGAGAGCTTTCATGCTTTGGCAAACTTGTTTCACCTGTTAAAAAAGATTGCATTCGTTAGTAAATCTGAATTATTGAAACACGTTGTTTCTTTCAGGAGGTTTACATATATGATTTTAAATAACGGGAATGAACTTGATCTGAATTTGAAATACAGAATAGATGATTATGACTATACAGTCTTTGTGTCGACTGACACTATGAGGTGTTTTGGATGTGGAAAGACAGGTCATCAGATTCGTGCTTGTCCGGATAATAGTGCGAATGTCAGTAAACCCAGTTCTTCGGGTGCGCAGTGTAAAACTGGTAATTCTGATGATGTTGTTGAATCAAATCCAATTGTTGTTTGTTTAAATGAAGGGTCTGCAGTTGAAATAAGAAAAGAAAAAACTGTTTCTGAAGAACATGGATTTGAGCAGGTAGAACCTGATAAACATGAGTCTGTGAATGAAAATTATGAAAAGTTGGAATCAGTCTCAGTGAGTCAGATTCTTGATGTTGATTCTGCTTCGGAAAATACAAACATGGAGGATGGTGGTTTGTTGATGGAAGTAGATCAGAGTTTTTTTAAAACTCCTCTGAAAAGGAAGAAGAAAAAGGAATGCACTGCAAATAAACAAGCAAGGAAAACAAGAGAACAGGCTAGTGAAAATGATCAAGGTGCTGAAAGTGAGAGTGATTCTTCTGATTCAAGTGCTTAATCTTGTTCTCAGACTGATTGGCCATGTCATAACTACAGCACTGAAAAAATTAAGACATTTCTGAAAGTGACAAAATATTTAAGAGGCATACAAATTGTCGATTATTTTCCAAATCTTAAAAGATTTGTTGAAGTTACTAAAAGTTCAATGACTGAAGGACACTTCTCAGACAAAGAAGTGTATCGTCTTAAAAAAATTGTTGTCAAAGTTCAAAATCAACTGAATAATAGCGACAATGAAGATTAATTCAATGGCGGGAACCTGTCTCTTATTCAGTTTTCTATGGCTAATTTTATCCTTTACTATGGGTGAAATCCACATTTCTTCTTTGAACGTGAATGGAGCTAGAGATGTGAGGAAAAGATTGGAAATATATGAGTTAATGAGACAAAAGAAATGGATGTTGTATTTCTGCAAGAAACCCATAGTGACGATAAGAATGCTGTTGAATGGTTAAAAGAGTGGAATGGTTTATCTTTTTTAAGTCATAATACTTCTCTCAGTGGAGGAGTTTGTATTTTGTTTGATAAAAATTTTGTTCCCAATTCAGTTCAAATGGAAGAGATTATAAAAGGAAGAATTTTAAAAGTGATTGCAAATTTTGAAAAGTATGTATTTGTCTTTATATGTATCTATGCCCCAACACATCCAATACAAAGAATGTGTTTTTTAGATACTGTAACGAATCAGCTCATGGGAAATATGAATAATTAATCATAACTAGTTATAATTAATTATGAATATTTTAGATCCGCTGTAGATATTTAGCTGACCTCTCAGGGTCAACTGTCTTGTCAATTCTAAGAACGTTAATTTCCTGGTTAAGGAAAATAACTTCCTTACTGTACAATTCTACAAAAGCTTGTAGCATAAATCTGCATGATTAAGTGACTCCAGTTATGAGCAAACAATGAACCACGTCAAGTGTGATACAAGTAAGGTTTTATTAACTACATAAACACTGTCTAACATAAAAGACAGTGCTTTTCCCCACTCACATTCCATGAGGTCGTAAAATAATCTGGTGTCAGGGTTGCCATGGTTTGGTGTCATTTGCAGACACCCTGCCATCCAGTTTATTGGGTGAGGGGACTGTGGCGATTTGTTAATCTAATGAAGAAATGATTTGTTAAATCAAATGAAAAATTGTGTGTTTGATTGGTCCAGACGCTACAATACTCTTTGTAAAACTCTAGAAGAGTATAAAGGTGAAGAATACTTGTTTTTGGGAGGTGATTTTAATGGCGCAGTAAGCAGTTTAGACAGAAATCATATTGAGCCACATATGCCATCACGCAGAAGGCTTATTCAAATGATTGAAATGCATGATTTGAGTGATGTGTGGAGAAATTTTAACAAGGATACTAGACAGTATACATGGGTACATGCTCGTAATAATTCATTATCATTAGCAAGGTTAGATAAGCTTTATGTTTTTAAACATCATCTTAGTATTTTCAAAAGATGTTTTATTTCACCGGTTGGTTTTTCAGAGCATAGTTTAATAGGATATGTATTTTCTATGAATTCTGTTAAACCCAATAGTGCCTATTGGCATTTTAACACAACTCTGTTAAACGATATTCAGTTTAAAGAAATTTTGAATTGTTTCTGGATTAATTTTAAAAAGGAAAGTAATAATTTTCAGTCCTTAAAAAGTTGGTGGGATTTCGGAAAAACTCAAATAAAACAACTGTGTCAACAATACACCCTGAATGTCATTAAAGGATTGGCTAGATCTGTTCAGATTTTAGAAGATGAAATTACGAAACTTCAACAGTTAACACAAACTGGAAATCAAGACTTTATCTGATCTGCTGGGTTTAAAAGCACAAGGAGCATTAATAAGATCACGCTTTCAAAACTTTAGTGAGATGGATGCTCCATCCAAATTTTTCTTTGGGTTAGAAAAGAAAAATGGGCAGCGACGTTTTATTCATGTTTTACAATCTGAAAGTGGGGTTTTACTTTCAGATCCAATTGAAATATGTAAGAGAGCAGTCAGTTTTTATGAAAAATTGTACAAAAATGAGTCTAAAGATGAATTTGTTGAACAATGTTTTTTTAGTGATTTACCTCAGATTTCTGAAAAATCTAACGAAGACCTTAATTAGCCCATAATATTAGAAGAGCTGTACAATAATCTTCAAAACATGGAAAGTGGTAGGGTTCCTGGAATTGATGGAATTCCGGTTGAGTTTTATAAGTCTTATTGGAATATAATAGGAGAAGATTTATTGGAAGTTCTAAATAACAGTATAATTCAAGGAAGTCTACCTTTAAGCTGTTGAAGAGCAGTTCTCACTCTTTTGCCTAAAAAAGGTGATTTAACTAATATAACAAGTTGGCGACCTGTATCTTTGTTATGTTGCGATTATAAAATACTTTCTAAAGTGTTAGCAACAAGACTTGGAAAGGTTTTGGAAGAAGTTATACACCCAGACCAGTCTTATTGCATACCTGGCAGATCAATATTTGTAAATATTTCACTAATTAGGGATATTTTTGAAGTAGTTAAGATATTTGGTTTGAATGCATGCTTGATTTCCATTGATCAAGAGAAAGCTTTTGATCGTGTCGAGCATGATTATTTATGGAAAGTTTTGAAAGCTTTTGGTTTTAGTTGAGCTTTTATTGATAAAATCAAAACTTTGTATAATGACATTGAGGGTGTCTTGAAGTTTAATGGTGGCTTATGCGCTCCTTTCAAGGTTTATCGTGGAATCAGACAAGGTTGTCCTTTGTCTGGACTGCTGTATGCATTAGCAATAGAACCTTTTTTACATAAATTGAGAAAAGAGCTGGTTGGGTTAAAAATTCCAAAATGTGACAATGCTATAAATTTATCTGCTTATGCTGATGACATTGTTGTAATGATTGAAGGCCATAAAGATATAAAACGTGTAATAAGAGTATCCAGTGAGTTTGAATCTATTTCTTCTGCAAAAATAAATTGGAAAAAAAGTGATGCAGTGTTGCTTGGAAAGTGGAAAGACAAAATACCAGATCTACCAGGCGGTTTAATATAGAAAAGGGATGGTTTTAAATATTTGGGAGTGTAGTTGGGTGATGAAGCTACTGTGCAGAAGAATTGGGAAGGAGTAATTGAAAAGATAAAAGGTCGATTGGAAAGGTGGAAGTGGCTTAAATCAGCAATGTCGTACAGAGGAAGAACAATTATAATAAATAATTTGGTTGCATCTTTTTTGTGGCATCAGTTGGCTTGTGTTGATCCACCAACCTATTTATTGGCAAAGATACAATCGATTTTAATAGATTTTTTTCTGGGAAAAATTTAATTGGGTAATACATAATATTTTGTATTTACCAAAAGAGGAAGGTGGACAAGGACTGGTCCATCTGCAAAGCAGGACTGCTGTTTTTCGATTACAGTTTTTGCAGAGATTTCTTAAGGATTCAGAAATTGTGAGTTGGAGAACAGTAACCAGTGTCATACTGAAATCTGTTCAAGGTTTGAACTTGGACAAATCCTTGTTTTTGATGGACCCTAATAAGATTGACACTTTATGTTTACCTGTTTTCTCTCAAAACCTTTTTAAGGTTTGGAGATGTTTTAATGTGAAGAAGTCTGAAACTGCAAACTCTTTATTTTGGTTGTTGGAAGAGCCACTGATAAATGGTGCAAGACTGGATGTAATAAGCACAGGCAGCACATTTACTGGACTTTTTATTCGAGCTGGAATCACAGTGTTAAAAAAACTTGCACTTTTGGTGGGAGCTGGACTAGCTAATGCTAAAGAAGTGACTGCTTGTGTGAAGATTAAATCAGTTCGAACAATGACTCAAATATTACAGAAGATGAGATCTGTTCTCACATCAGAGGAAAATAATATGCTTAAAGACTTTTGTGAAGGATTAATTTCTCCGAATGATATGGATTCCTTTCCTAAATTGTTTTTATCTCCCAATTTAAATGAGTATTCTGGAATTTTTCTGGAACTAAAGAACATATGTTTGGATTTTAATGATGTCAATGGAAAACAATTGTATAAGGCATGTGTAAAAAAAATTAACAAAAAAGGTTTAAATCAAAAAGTTGATACACCTTGGCGGAATGTTTTGGGATTGAATGAAAATGTTAGACCAGAGTGGAGAGCGTTATATAAGCCACCATTAACCAAAAAAACAACTGACATTCATTGGAGGGTTTTACATGGAATAATTGTAACAAAAGCTTCAAGTTTTGTTACTTTGGTCTAAGCATGTGTCTATAGTGTTCAAGCAACGGGCAAAAACTGTATTAATATTATTAAGTTTTAATGCATTTGCATTTAGAGTATATATTAGATTATAGTCTATTTGAAGAGTTTAGCTGGCAGCCTGTAACAATAATAATGATTAAAGGATAAAACAAAACAGTGACACTATGTCTGTAAAATTTCCGCTCCTCGTAAGCGTCCTCTAATTGTACCTTAGGAGCGCAGCTGAAGACATAACACACTCAAGTTACATCATACATGTCCCTTTTAACTTTTTTATAGTGATGAGTTTCAGGCTGTAACTGTGAGCGAGCAGTTTGATGTTGTACATGTTCACTAACCCAGTGCCAAATTAGGCCATGTCGCCAGCCTGTCAACGACAAAATCAGATAGTAAAGTATTTCTGGGAAACATTAATATTGCAGCCGCTTCTAATTAAACCTGCTCCTGAACAGACCCCCCATGAGAGCATCCCTCAGTAGACAGCGACGTCTAGAGAGGATAGACAGATGTGAGTTTGTTCCTGCCACTGTCATTTGCTGCATGACAGAAATGTTTGAGTTGAAATGCTTCTGCCACCCAAAAAGTTAAAAGACACTCACCAATATATCACTCCAGCTGCAAAAGGCAACCTGTTTTCATTTGAGATGTAATGGCGCTATCTTGTGGTCTATTTTTGTAATTGACCACATGCATCCAGTTATTATTCTCAATCCTGCTGCACATTTGGGCTGAAAGCTAAAAAATACTTCATTAGGAATATTTACATTCGTAAAGAATATTGACATTATAGAATATTTACATTTTGTTAAAAAAAAGAAGGAAGACCCGTACTTGTGGTGTCTCAGAAACATTGCCTCTGTAGTAGAAAATAGCCTATGGGTATTTAGCCTACCTCTAAAGCAGACTCTTAAATGAAATGGAACAATAATTGACTGACCTCTTGTGAAAAGGAACCGAATGTGCACAGATGTCAAAAGAATATATTTAAAAACACACTTTTTCCTACTTATGTACACTTTGTAAAAATGTCAAAATAAGTTGTTATAGGGGGGCTATAACAACTTTTATTTTGACGTGTGCGTGATGCCAGGGTATTTTCGCGGCAAAAAGGGTCCGTTGTCTTTTCAGTAGCGCAGCGGTGTACAGTATAAAGCACAGCTCACACAGAAGTGACTTTCAAGTAAAGCAAGTGTTAATGGTCAGAGCGGCGAATTCACGTTACAAACTTTAAAATGAGCGAAATCTGCGTGAAGAACAATTCATCCTCACGCGAAACTTTCGAACGGATTATTATTGGAATGATTGATTTCCCTGGACGAACTTCAGTCCAGAAACGGTAAATGTGAGGACACTGTCAAACACATGTAAAATAGCCTACTTGATTATACTGTAGTTTTACTAAATTGCAGCTTCATCATTACAAATGTGGAATTACAAATATATTTAAATACATTAAATATTAGTTTCAATACAGTTAATATATTTTAGTTTCCCTTACGAAAATTAACCATGGAGTTTACTACAAATAAAACCAAAAAAACATGAATACTACAGTTAAACCATGGTAGCCACAAATTAACCATGGGTTTCCTAGTTTAACCATGGTATTTGTAGTAAAACTGTAGTTATACAAATGGTAGACAATAGGCAAAAAAAAAAAACCTGGTTACTACACTTTTACTATTATAATAATAAACCATGGTTCATTTTTGTGAGGGTTACCAACAATTGTCAGTAGCTTTAACCATATTTCACAAACAATAGAAGAACAATTATGAAATGTAGATGTACTTAGGTCCTACTTAAGTGGGTCAAATAAAGCACTCTACGGTTCAATTAATTGCATTTAATATAACATATTCATTTCATTGCAGTTAACATGCACTTAAGTATATTATTTTAACCCTAACTCCAGCTCTGATTTAAGAAATCTACTAAAGAGAACTCCAGATATATCAACAGTAGGACTGGTTGTCGTATCTCTTCCTCGGGCACTGACAGTCCTCAGCCTAGGCAGGTATTGACAAGATAGCAGCATTTATCTGCTGAAAGGAAAACTGTTCAATCTGTCATCTTAATTACCTTTCAAATCCCTTGAAAGCTCTGATTGCACCATTATATTAGCCTACTGTTGGATTCCTGTGCCACCGGTCCCAAGTAGCTGTAGTGTTATACTGATAGTAATTACCTTAAGGAGTTTGGAAGAATCACCCTTCTGTATTCAAGAGAATCTGTTTGACAGATGTTTACAGCTTTCATATGCCCCACAGAACTACAAAAGACGGAATGAGACAAGGTGTTGTTCATTCTGAAGGTGCTATCAGGACAAGTGTCTTCTTAACAGGTTGATTTAATGAGGTAATTCTTATCTGGTTATGAAACATACCACTAACTGAATTGCGTTGACTGCAAATCTACAGACAGCGTTTTATAAAGGGATCAAGATCTTTTATTCTCAATTACAAATGAATTCAGATCAAGTGATGCAAGCACACTCTCATGAGGTAACAAGGTGGCTTAAAACATCACTTTGCCAAAGAGTACATTGTCCTTTATGTAAAAAAAAACAAAACAGGTTCACGCTAACAATGCTTTCAAAACATTAAGATGCATTTGAACCTATGCATATTTTAAACATTTAGCCAAAGATCTGCCCACTTACATTGTGAGTTATTGATTCTTGTTCATTTATACTGAGGGACAAAGTGAAAATATTTTTGGATAAATAACATTGCAATTTATGTACCATTTTCCAGAAAAGAAAAAAAAGAAAAAACTTAATACATATAAAGCTTTTATTATCTCGTGTTTGATGAATATGTTTTTGATTTCCGAATTAAAATTCTTTTTGATATTTTTGGGGGTCATAGAGTCAAAAATTTCAGAGTGATACAACTGGCCTGATATCAAAATGAAAAAAAAAAATGAAAAAAAAAGTTTCACAGAACTACTTCCTACTTATAGGAAAAATAAGAGATGAAAGTCATGTTTTGCAACCAAATGTAAAAAAGAAAAGAAATTATATCATACAATGTGTAAAAGTTGTCATGTAGTGCAACTTCCCACTTTTATGAATTAATCATGATGTTTGTTAAAATAATAATGATACCTCTTACCTTAACAAACCTAAAAATTTAAATAATAAATATTTACATTTATTCAAGGTGTGAGGAAAATATATTTTTGCCTTTTACCTGATGGTTACACCACAAGGTATAAAAATGAAACAAATACAAATACATAGACTGATCAGCCACAACATTAAATCCACCTGTTTAATATTGTGTAGGCCACCCTTGTGCTGCCAAAACAGCTCTGAAGCATCGAGGCATGGACTTCACAAGACCACTGAACGTGTCCTGTGGTATCTGGCACCAATCATCAGCAGATCCTTGGAAGACAGGCAGGTTGCGTGGTGGAGCCTCCATGGATCAGATCTGTTGGTCCAGCACAACCCATTGATGCTCAACTGGATTGAGATCTGGGGGAATTTGGAGGCCAAGGTAACACCCTGAACTCTTTGTCATCTCAAGAGCATAACACTGCCTCTGCTGACCTGCCTTCTTCCCATAGTCATCCTGCTGCCATCTCTTCCCCAGGTAAATGATGCACACTCACCCACCATCCACCTGATCTAAAAGAAAACGGAATTCATCAGACCAGGCAACCTTCTTCCATTCTTCCTTCTTACACGGTCTTGTTCTGATGCTGATGTATCCATAGTTGGTGCTTTCAGGGTCATCACTGACCCATCTGTGGCTGCGCAACCTCATATGCAGCGAACTGCAATTCACTCTTACCACTGTTCCACTGGGGCTGGTGCCAGTGCTCGGCCACTGGCAGGGAGCAGAACCCTCTACGTCACCAACATGTAACTGGAATCACTTGTAATCTCTTGTGGAAGGACAGCGTTGGTCTCTTCTGCCGACCACTGCAGTCTGTAGTGCAGTCTGACGTCATAGGTTCCCTTTGTTTGAAACCAACAAGATTTTCGGGGCCGGTTCGGAACCAAGATCTGAGCACTGGCCCAGAATTTGTTTTGAGTGGAAAAGCGCAGCCCGGTTCCCAACTGGGCTCTGGCTCTGGCAACGGCCCGGTGGCAAAGCGGTATCTTTCTTCTGACACTTTTTATCATGGCCAGTATTAAGTGTTTCATCAGTTTGAGGTCCAGTAGCTCTTCTGTGTGATCTGACCAAATGGACTAGCCTTTGCGCCTATGATCCTGTTGCCGGTTCATCGGTCGTCCTTGCTTGTACCATTTGTGGTAGGTACTAACCACTGCATACCAGGAATACCCCATGGGACTAGATGTTTTGGAGATACTATAACCCAGTTGTCCTGCCATCACTCATTGGTACTAGTCAAAGTCACTCAGATATTTCACTTGCCCATTTTTTGTGGCTTCCAACACATGAAATCCAAGAACAGACTGTTCCCTTGCTGCCTAATCTCTTGATATGTGCCATTGTAATGTTATAATCAATGATATTCAACTAGTCAGTGTTGTAAATGTTGTGGCTGAAAATAATATTCCCTAAACTGTGTATAATTGCACCTCTAGTGTCACCAAAAAGAACATCAAAAATAATACAAAGAAGTTTCTTCAGCACTTTAGGGTTACATTGCTTTCTTCAACACACTTCCAAAAAATTATGTGCTTCTTAAGTATACTGGGTGCAGGGGTACATACCTGTTAACACTTCAAAGGAACAACAGGCTTCTTGATATTTCCGAGGACTGGAATGTCAAATATTTAATGACTTAATCCTTGAGCATTAACTGTACATTTCCTCTATCTTTTAACAGAGTATTAGGATGTTCCACAGCAAGACCAACCTATAAAACCCCATGCTAACCAAAGAACACACAGATCTTGTGGGCCTAGCACTCTGCACGCTATCTCCTTAGAGGAAAAGCCAATGCTGCATTTTCGTGGGTACAACCTGAAATGAAGAATGGAGTTGTTCTCATCTTAAACTACTGTTCAAATATTATTTCAGTAGAAGCGGTCTCCAGAATGCACCCTGGAGTGAAATTTTCAACCTCAACACACAAGGCTAAAGGGAACTCAACAAAGGCTGGACATTTGCTAGCAATATAGGCCCATTGTTTGAGTATTAATCAACTGTAGCATGACACATTAACTGTACACGATCATAAATATAGTCATTAAATACAAGGAGGATGTCTTAACAAAAAGGTTCCAGATATGGAATCAGTTTCCTGTTTTATGTTGGACTCAAAGAGAGATCATTAGCATGATGTTTCCTGGGTCTAGATTCTGAATGGTACTTGTTCACATAAAGTTTGAGGTTTTATTTTGCCGACTGGGTGGCATTTTTTTTGGGAACAGAACTCATGAGACTGAAATTTGCTGGTTAACAATTAAACCTTTCTGGGACTGGATTCATGAAAATTCAAGTTAAATTCCAAGAAGTTTGTAAGAATGTTACCAAATGCAATTATTTTTAAGTTTTAAAATATTTTCTAAAAAACCAAAAACATTTAAAGAAGAAGATAGCAAGTGTTATCTTGATTGTATGGTGGTTCTTTCGGAAGTCTCATTGATCAACTCAATGAAAAACCTCAAAGGAGCTTTTTTGTTGCTGCCTGCAGATTACGTAAGATAGAGTGATCTATTGCATTCATTTGCACTTCATCATTTTGTGCTCTTTCATTTGTGCTGAATGCTGCCCGAAAGTTATAAAATTAAAATGTAAGAATACTCGAAAAACTAAGAAAAGCAAGAATGAAGGCCCAGTCCTAAACATAACCCTCAGTGGGGTGTAGGCAGAGGAATGAGATTGTATGAATTCATACAAATTTGGCATCAATTTGCCAAAATGTAAAATGGTTTCAGATTGCCATGAGAGTGTGTTGGGCATAATGCCTTTACTGCCACTGAATTTCAAATCCAGCTTAGCATCCTGACGAATATTTAAACAATTATGTCACTTTAACTGCATTTACTGCCATATTCCTAACATGACAATACAATTGTGGTCTCTTTTTGTGACTTTCAATGAGACACAACTGTGCCTGCAATTCTTTTGAAGACTGTGCCAAGTTTCCCACCCACAAAGCCAAAGCATGATCTAACCAACATGAAATGTTCCTGTGACACCCCTAAAGAAGAAATAAATAGATTTGAGGAAAATTAAAGGAATGTTACACAAATGGAGTTGGTACTTGAAAGGCTTTTGATTCTGTATCTTTGAATTCCATTTGTAGATGAGCAATTGAGTTGCTTGGAAAGGGGATGAAAGACAAGAAATAAATGGGACAGTTGTTGTTGTACAATAAGCTTGCATATAATTCTATCTTTAAATAATTTGATTAAACATTTTTTAGTTTATATTGAGTTTTGATTGCAGGTTTTTATATCTTGGCAGACCTATGCACATTTTGAGATCTCTGGGAACTCTAGAGACATTTTTTGGGGTCTTTTTACTCAGGAAAAACATCTGGGAAGCAGCAAACACAAACTCTTTCTTTATTTAATCTCATTGTGGAGTTTCCAAACACGTTTTTCTTCAGTGTGCCAGAAGATGGCAGACATGACTTTATGTGGGGGCCCAATGGAAAAAACATTTAACAGTGCTGCAGGATATGTTGTGTTGCCTTGCGTTAAGCTGTTTTTGTTTGGCAAATTACTTTTAAAGAACGGTGCCTATAAGGATGGAGATGATACATAAGACATAAAAAAAGCACAGACGAACATGGTGTAATTTCCCCAGCTAGGAGCATCTAGTCATCTAATGGCTTTGTCCATTTAAAAGAGGGATTGTTTTGGGGTTACTTAATTGTGATTGTCATTTGTCATTCGTCAGTCTAATGGTCTTAACAGGCCTCGAGACCTAGTTTAGTCTATTTTGTGACATGAACTATGCGTCATGCAACTCTCACAAGTCATGGAAATGGAATTTAAAAGTTAAATAACAACTGCATTCACCTATCAAACCACTTAACAGACTTCTTTTTTAAAATATGAAAAGTCATACTGTATTTATAGAACATACTGCATTATGTAAAATGACATTGCTGAGTGAAAGTCTGTTTGATATTATACAGTAAGAGCTAAAGCTCAAAAGGCTTTGCACCATATGGCTTGTGGTACAACAGTCAGGATTATTACAACATTAAGACTCAATTGAATGCAGTTTTGTCTTGATGGTCTTTTCTCCCATTTTATAACGTCTCAGTCCACTGGCTGAGCTAATATCTTCATGGATTAAAGCCTTAAGGAGTAAATTGCAAGGAATATGCTTTGCTGAAGGATTTGAACTGTTGATCCTGCATAGCCATTATTCTCACTCGGTTGCTTTTATAACTCTGGCGATGGGCAGTATGATCATACTATACTGTAGCTCTATTGCACAACAACTGTGTAAAGACAAAATTTTTGCATTTTCTCAAGAAAATCAGAATGCATGCCTGTGCAAAACTTACCGTCATGATGTGAGGGTGTTTTGGGTCGTTGCTAGGGTGTTCTGAGTGGTTGCCAGGGTATTGTGGTTTGTTGTCAGGGCTATGCAGCTGCTAAAGTGTTCTGAGTGGTTGCTAGGGTGTTGTAGTTCGTTGTCAGGGCTATGCAGCTGCTAAGATGTTCTGACTGGTTGCTACAGTAGAGTGTTGTGAGTCATTACCAGGGCGTTGCTATGCAGTATATGAAGTGTTCTGGTGGTTGTTAGGATGTTGCTAGGAGTTTCTGAGGTATTGCCATCACATTGTTACATTGTAGCACTGTTGCTAGGGGCTCATCGCCATGGCATTACACTGCTCCTCTGTTGCTAAGGTGTTCTGAGTGGTATGGGGTGCTGTGGTTTGTTGTCAGGGCTATGCAGCTGCTAAGGTGTTCTGAGCATTTGCTAGGGTGCTGTGGGCCATTATCAGAGTGTTGCTATACAGTTATAGAGTGTTCTGGTGGTTGTTAGGATGTTGCTAGGGCTTTCTGAAGGATTGCCATCACATTGCTACAATGTAATGCTTCTGTTAGGGTGAGGGGGTCATTGCCATGACATTACATTGCTTCTCTGTTGTTAAGGTGATTCATAGCACATTGCAGTATTATAGATGAGGTGTATTGGGTGGTATAAAGGTGTTGCCATGCAATTTCTAGGGGTACTGGTGGTTGTTGGGATGTTGCTAGGGTGCTCTGGGTGAGTTTCATTATGTTGCTATGTAGTTGATTGGTTTTAGTTGTTAGGACATAACATTGCAATTGCTACAGCGTTTTTTTGTTTTGTTTGTTTTTTGTGGTTACCAGGGTGTTAATATGTATGTGATTGCGAAGGTGTCCTGAGTAATTGTTAGCACATTGCAATACAGTTTCTAAGGTGTTCTGGTTATTAGGGTGTTGCTAGTCGGTTTCTGGGGTGCTTGTGGTTGTTAAGATGTTGTTAGGGTGTTGTGGTTGTTTTTCAGGTTACTTGGTTGTGGTTGTTAGGACACTACATTGCAATTGCTAAGGTGTTGGAGATGGTTACTGGGTTGTTACTATGTAGCTGCTAAGGTGTCCTGAGTAGTTGTTAACACATTGCTATTTCTTAACACATTGCAATACTGTTGCTAGAGATCTGATTTGTTATTAGGGTGTTGCTATGCAATTTCAATGGGTATTGGTGGTTCCCCTTCAGGAACTCGAGCTGCGTCGAGATTCGCTTTGGGAACGCCCTTGCGTGACCGCGTTCTGAAGCACGTGTCAAATCCGTCCAATGGAGCAGCGAGACGTCACGAGCAGGGTGACGTAAGCACCAGAAAGCATAAAAGCGCATCCGGCCGGGCGCGACCCAGCTTCGATGAAGTAGCGCCTGCAGGGATGCAGGGAGTATGGCAAAGAGACGCAGCGTCTCGTTCCCTCGAGGAACCATGGTTACATACGTAACCTAGAGACGTTCCCCTTCAGGAACTCGAGCTGCGTCGAGATTCGCTTTGGGAATGAGAATACCAACTGCGCCATACTACCAAGTCCCTGCCTGTGTGTGTATCTTATGAGCACATCACGAAGAGAGAACTTGGGAACCTGGGGTAGA